>NC_044499.1:32950814-33045814 GCF_902362185.1 Chanos chanos | reverse complement strand
AATGTGATTTTATGTGCAGCTGACAAATGTGTTTGTTAAGTGGCATGAAAAGATACTCAGAGCTGAAGAAACATTCTTACACACAAACAGGGAGTAACACTCTCCATAAAACACACAGTCCTGCCAACTGCTCACTCAGTCTGTCTGTGAAAAATAGATCAGTTGTTCAGGTTCCTGCTTACTGTACTGCATTAAACCATTTTTTCCCATCATATGTGTTGTTATGATGAGGAAGTTTCCAACGACCAGAGATCTACAAACAGCCAATCTCAACTCAAATACTCAAATCCAAAGTCAACCAGTCAGTTCTCGTGAAGCTGGAGAGATGCAATTCTTAAGACTCTCACTGTTTTTAAATTCCCTCTGTTGTTAAATTTGATTAAATGCCACCACAGCATCCATCAGTTCTTCAGCTTCATTCTAATCCATATTACGGTAATCGGGGAGACAGAGGAGGAATCCAGTTGGCTAATCCATGCTCTGTTGTAAACCCGTTGCTGTCCTAATTGACATCCCAGTATCTCAGAAGACAGCATCTCTTTCATGTGTCAGACGACACACCCAACAGCAGAACTAATCCAGTTAGAGCTCTTATCCACAGACACTATGCTACTTTTTCCTCTTTGTCCCAAAGCCATTCAAATGCTAAACAGTTCATAAACTCATTCTCTGTCTGCAGAATAAAATCAGCACATGCTTACAGATAAATTATAAAATTATTCAAGTCAAGGAACAACCAAGAATGGACCAAACCACTAGTATAACTGTGAGGATGCGATTGTCCCTTTCTGACTGTCCATGTCCCAGTGTAACCTTGTACTAACTGAATACAATACAATTAAAAAACAGAAAAGAAAATCATATTTTCTTGGAAGCTTTGGGTATCACGGGTTACTGTGGGAGCAGATACTCAGAGACAATGCTTGTGTTGTTTGAGGTAATGACTTTTTATTCTTTAGTTCAAATTCATCTGATTTGAGAATACTTGAAATGTGAGCGCCACCATACATCGTAAAAAGTGGTTTACGGATTGTGTATCCATCTGTACAATATAATTAGGGAGATAATAGCGGAAGTTAATCAGATAGAGACAAATGAAAGAAGGAGGTTATGGCTGCAGCTACTTTAGGCTTCTCAAATAAGGCAAAGTTCTTTACTTTGACTTTTCACCCACTAATTAAACCTGATATATATATATATATATATATATATATATATATAAAGAAAAAAAAACTGGTCTGGATTTGGAGCCACTGTTCCAACACTTTTCAAGCAGAGATCTAATTTAATTTGAAGGACTGGAGATGACAGACAGAGAGAAGTTTTTAAAAAATCACATCTGGGAGACACAGCAGGACTCTCAGCAACAGGGGTTGTGGCTATGAGGCAAAACATGACACAACTCTTCTAATCACCTCACGCATACTGCATATGGAAACAAGGCAGAGTAATTGGATGCTGTTTCTCCTGGCGTCAGCATTGCTAAGGACCGCAATCTTGTTTATTTTCAGTTCGGCCCCTATTTGGGGCTGCATTAGTTGCTACCCAACTAACTGAAATTTTCAGTGCTTTCCTGTCTTTTTCATCTCTCAGGACATCCATTCACAGAATGTTTCAGTCAATTCTAGGTCCTGTTATTTACACAGTGCAAAAAAAAAAAAAAAAAAAAAAATTCAGCCTGATTGATGGTGCAATTCTGCCTAGACCAGAATGAAAGCCTTTATTCTCCCTTCACCCATATTCCCAAGACTCTCTGTAGAAATCACGTAACGTATTATATCTGTTCTTCCTGTAAAGCCATAGAATGGCCTTTCGTGTCTTTTCTTAAGAGAAAAATGTGGAAATTGCCCCTCCAGCTCTCAGAGATATTCTGTACGAAACATCCAGTTGCCTTTATCCTATCTCGGAATGGTGATGATGTCACAGATAGTGATGTCAGCAAGACCCCATCAAACGCTCTGAAACTTCCCTGTCCTCTCTTCTCTTCCTTCGTTTCCCTTTCATTCCATCTCCCCTTCCTCTCTCCTCTTTCTTTTTTTATCCATTCTTCTCTTGCAGTGCCTGATACTCTCTCAGATTTAGTTCACCCTCTACAGAGCAGCGATAGAGAGGGACAGGAAAATGCCATCTCAAAAAAATTGCAAAGGAGGCATGGTGTTGAACAAATACACACAGACACACACACACACACACACACACACACACACATTCACATAAACACATTCACAGAGAGAGAGGGGGGGGGGGGGGGGGGGGCTAAATTCACCTTGGCATGCCCTATCAGCCTGTCCACAGAATGTGTAACGTGATTAAAGAAACAGCAATGGGCCTGCTCTGCTGATTTGGTAGCTGGGCAGGAGGCAGCAGGAAAAACAGCGAATCGATATCTCTTTAACACACACCGACCAAGGCTCTTCCTCCTCAATCCAGGCATTTCAATAGGACTCCCCACGAATCAAGCTATCAGGCTGAACACACCTAATATCACTCCTTTAGTATGCTTCTTGGCTTACAGCCTGGATATTCCTTAGGTCTATAGGATTTTAATTTATACGCTGTTTGCTGTTGCTGAATGCTGTATTCAGCTGTTTCTATTATTTGCCATTTTTCAAAGAAAGCTCACATAATTGTAGCTCACTTTCAACATCTTTCTTATCTAATATTAAAAATCAATGTGTGAGGACATTACTGGCAAAGCAATTGCCAGTCTGTTTTCAAAAGGAGTACTTGATAGTACAGACAGCAGAAGCGTGTGCAGATAGGATGCAATCATTTCTTATTGGTGTCATAATAATAATCACTGCATAGACAGCTGTGATTCAGGGAAATTAATAACTAACAAGTAAGTAAGGAACTAAAAAATTCAACACAGGATAAACCTCAGTCACACCAGACATGCTGTAGAGTGTCACATTAAGTACACATACCTTTTAAAACTTTACCAAGACTCCACTACCCAATCAACCAACCAACAAATCAAGCAAGCAAGCAAGCAACCAAACAAACAAACAACCACCCCACTTACCAACCAATCAACAAATCAATACTCTAACAAACCAACCCTCCAACTAACCAACCGACCCTCCAAAGGACCAACCTATCAACCAACCAATCAACCAACCAACCAACCAACCAACCAACCAACCAACCAACCAACCAACACATTCAGTATTAAAACATCACATAATTTTGATGTGTACATAAACAGCACAAAAACCATGATGACTTCAGTAAACGATTTTCCCGACCAAGCAAAGCATCACAAGGCCAACAGAATCTGACTGACCACTAGAGGGAGCTGTGGAAATTAAAACCCACATATGAGGTACAAGTTGGTATTTGGGGACTCTAAATTCAGGTCATAGGGTCACCTCTGCTCTCTCATTAACCTCGTTAGACATGATGGATTACTAGTGTCACCGCACTGTTTAATTAAAGAACATCATATGCCACACATGGGATTCGGCCCAACTGGCCAGCACCGGTTCAAAGTCAACATGGTATTTTTGGAACGCTGGGATTGTTTTCTTTTTGGCTGTCTTTGAGTAACAATAGATTTAAGACATGTCCCCTGAGGGTCAAAACATCAGTTCATGCCAGAATCCAAGTTTAGAGTCCTTTGATCTGGTTTTGTTGTCAGTAAATGTCAATTCCACCAACAAAATAACAAACCGCATATCTCTACATTCTCCACAGCACATCACTGAGGGACCAAGCATGGACAACTGCAAACTACATCACTAAGCAACGTAATGATATGTTTACTGAAGGTATTTACTTACTCAGTCAATTATCAACTATCCAGTTTAAAGAGCGTTGTACTTAAAAACTGAATAAAAGAGAGTTTTCACTCAATGAACTTTTGTTCCAATGACTGCAAACTAGAGAAACAGCTAGAGGCGAATTGATCTAGTCGTTTTAGTAGTGAGATGAATGAAGTCAGGCCAAGAAAGTGCGCTGTTTGTTCTACCCAATAAAACCATGTCCCGTACCAGTCGACGGATCTCTCTCTCACACTCTCTCTTCACTCGGTTGATCTCCTCTTGGTGGAGGTGGTACACGCTGCGGATCTCTGCCGCTTTGATCTTGTCGGCTTGCACCGCCAAACTCAGAGCTTCCTCCATCTGCCGTTTTACCCCCTTCAGCTCCAGGATCTCCTGCTGCAGACGGCTGCGTTCGCCTTCGAACCCTCTTCGGGCCTCCTCCCGAGCCTCCGTCATCAGTGCAGACTTCACCTTCAGTCATAGACAAGTTACATTTAGTCTGTATGTGAGGGAATGTATAGATGATGGAAGAATAATACACTGGAATCTCTTCTGAATTTACACAAAAATTCCCAGTGGCATAGGAAGGAAAGGCTGAGCAGCCAGTTTGAGCTAAAGTTAGAGAGTGGGTTCCAGCACTACAGTTATTATACAGATACAGTTATTATATTCAGATACTATTAAGCTCAACCATCATCACCATGCGTGAAAATGTGTGTGGGTGTCAGCTGAATTTCCGTATGTAATGACTGTCCTCTATCAGTACATTATCAGAGTCACTCAAGTGTGCATATCATTAAGTGGGCTAATACCTATCTGGGAAATCAAACAGCTCTCAGTCTGTCACTATTACAGCACATAGTATCTGTCCTGTGTGTATCTATATATATATATATATATATATATATATATATATATATATATATATATATATATATATATATATATAACATTGACTGTGTATGTGTGTGTGAGAGAGTGTACACATTATGTGTGTGTGTGTGTGTGTCCTTTTACACAGCCTTCAGGCACATAGTGTCTTAGGGTTCAGCAATAACTGTCTGTACATGTGTGAGAAAATGTGCACAGCATGTGTGTGTGTGTGTGTGTATGTGTGTGTCTATGGTTCTGTTCACCTTGTCTGTGGATCCATCTCGTAGTGCGTTGACGAGTGCCTGTAGTCGTTGAATCTCGCCGTCTTTGATTTTGATTACCCGCAGCAGTTCAGATTCATGCTGACGGAGCAATGTTTCCCTAACGCCGTGGAGCTCCTTCAGTTTCTCCTCGTGAAGCTTCGCCCGTAATTCAGTTACTACCACTGCTGACTTATGCTGCTCGTGACGCACCTCCTGTGTCTTCTCCCGCTCCAGCTTACTCACCTTGTGTGGGGAAGATAAAGAGAGAAAGAGAGGGAGAGAGGGAGAAAGAGAGGGAGAGAGAGAGAGAGAGAGAGAGAGAGAGAGAGATTCAGTAGTAGCGACTGCTAGAGAATTTGCAGGACACATGCTGTGAGTAGAGATTCTCCGTTTTGAATCAAAATGCCCTTATCAGGATTAAAGTGTGGTGAACGTTATTTTGCAGATATGCACGATCACTAAGGTTCATTTAATCATTAAAACACCCTCAGGCTGCCCAGTGACACTCCCCGTTAAGGCACTGCCTAACATCACTTAGGTACATCCAACAGTTCAGCAGGGCTACACCTGCTGACTCTGGCCAAGGATCCAGATGACCAAAAGTGGCTTTACTCTGAGATAAGTGTGTTGGCCAAGGTCCCTCTCCCTTCTACTGTCCTTTGGTAGTCACTGGTGTTCAGGCATCTATGTAGCTGTGGGTGTCACTGCCTGAAAAGCACTTTCCTGTAAGCGTGTGCAACTCAGAGCAGGAAAGGATGCAGTGTCACTGGCCTGCTGTGTGTCAGCAGAAGAGTATGTCTACCTCATTCATCATGGACTTTAGCGGGCAGTTTTGTGAAAAGACTTACAAGAGTTCATAGGCAACTGAGCATCCCAAATTTTGGAGTTTTTTCTTTTTCTTTTAAACTTTCCCTCTCCCCTTCCTTGCTGTATTAGTTTATATCTTTGAAACTGACCTCTAAAATAACATCTGAAAGTAGAACCAAAACATCAGTCATCTGATATTTTTCACATTGTTATTCAGCCAAACACCAAGGACTTGGAGAGAAAGTTATTTATAGAATAACTCCAGTGTGTTTGCAAAAGGTTAGTCAGGGTCATGTAAGTCCATTCAACTTCTCCTTCTAATGGAACGTGACAAATCTGGCTGACGGCCCACACAAAACACCAGCGGTGAAAACATGGCTAAGAAGCATGACTATAGAAAACAGTGTAAAGTAGAGGGGTGTGCACAGTGTGTTTGTTATCAGTGCCCATTTCTAAAAATCAATCTCGTATGCATGATATCAAATATTGACAGAAAAGTCACAACGTGTGTTTCATAATGACTCGGCTGTGTGAAAAGTTACTAACTTTAGAACCTTAGTAACCTCATAGTTGTGGAGTTGAAAGTGGAAGAAAAGGAACTGAAATGGACTGAGGATGAAAATGCAACCATGTCACATACTGATATTTCCCACAAAAATTTGTTGCATATGTAATTACTTAGTTTTTGTTTTATTGACCAGGGAGCCATTTCATAATGGCCAAAATCTAAATAGGCTTGTTGAATGATAAAAAATGATCAGGTGATTTGTCTATGTCTGTGTGTTCTATCTGTTTTAGAGGAAAAATTAAAGATGTTTCCATATAATAGATGCAACACTAGTGTTCCATGACATGTATTTTAAATAAAATGGAAAAACAAAACAGAAATAATTTGCCTTACGTTTTTTTTTTTTTTAATTGTCCATTGGTCTCTGAAGTCCACACTCAAACAGAGAAAGTGATTGTGCTCCTGCAGGTCTCATATCTCGAGCATCACCAGTGTAATATTTGCTCTTAAATGGTGCCTAAAAATCGATGCAGCCTACTGTGCTGAATACTAAGTTTGGCCTCAAAACAGGCCCAAGCTTTTACTTATATTGCAAAGAATGTTAGTGGCATAGTCTAGTGCTGCTTCACACTTACTGAATCACTCTCGCACTCATTATCTAAGCTGCTCATCCTAATCAGGGTTGCGGGGGGTGCTGGAGCCTATCCCAGCGTTCATTGGGAGAAAGGCGGGGAAACACCCTGGACAGGTCGCCAGTCCATCACAGGGCTAGCGCTGCTTCTCTCTTTGTGTAATAGCACTGACATGCATAGTCAGCAGGCCAATATTTTCCAACACATTTCATTTGTCACAGTTTCTTCACAGTAATCCTTAGACTGCACCCGACAAAACACACACAATCACCTGTCACACAACATGTATTTTTTTTTTCTTTTATGTTACATAAGATTGGTTTAGAGCAACAGAGACATAGTGATGACTGTTTCAAGTCTGGTCAATGTTTGAATGCATGCAAATACCAGAACTACAAAGAGAAGTTATTTAAATTCCCAGAGTAACAGCTGTAGCACAGATACAGTAATAAATTATGCAGAGCTGGAGTCTAGTGTGTGTAGTCAAAATGCCCACAGGTAAAAGACTCTAGGTGTGAATATGCATGGGCAGACAGATTGAGTCTGTAAGCCCTGGTGCTATGATAAGTCACCTGCACACCACACAAACTCAAACGCATGGGACATGAACTGGGTCAGACCTCGGCATCTCAACCAACCTACACAGGACCTTCATTTTTAATGAGGTTAGAGATGATCTGTCCATGCCGGGCTGATTTAGAGCTTGGTAGGACAGCAGAGAGAGGTTGGCAAAGGGGCAGAGTCAGTCACTAGCCTGTCCCCTGAGCACCCAGAGGTGACCCGGTCATCTGTTTCACTAATTAAAGACAGAGGGGAAAAAAGTCCACACAGAGCAGAGGCGCATGCCAGTAAACATGAAACAGAGACCCAAATACAGTAACACCCAAGGTAGAACCCTTTCTAGAGAAACATATAAGACACAAAAAAAATACACAGAAAAATCCCAGTAGTGTGCCTGACCACTGAGAGTCACTGAGTTACAGAGTCATTGAGAGTAAAAAAATAGGGTCTGACTGAAGAATAGATACATGAAGCAAAACTGTAACTAAACTCATTTGATGCAGTGTAATATGAGAGAACAGAATGAAAGAAAGGATTGTTATAATACTTTGTCATAATGACTGCTATTTGGAATGGCCAGCATGCACAGTGACCTCATCGGGGAAAAAAAAGGGGCAGCAGACACTAAAATGGAGACATGCAGGGGAATGGCACAAGCCCCATTAATCTGTGTCATACATGAGTAGCATTGTTCATTCAGCAGGGGGCAGGACCTGGAGTCAACAGCCACTGTGAGTACAGCACAGTCTACCACAAAGGCTGCTTTTACTGTCACTGTCTGGGTTAAACTGCCATCTGTTAGCTGGGGACCCATCATCCACTGCATACACCTCTCCCAACACTCAACTGCCTTCCATTTATCATCAGAGACACCAGATGAGCAGAGAGCTTACTTTGTATTCTTATGTGTTTGTGTCTTCTCCTCTGTACAGGTACTCTCTAAAAAGCCACTGCTAAACACGAATCGTCACCCATGCCCTCAGGACAGAGAGACAGACACAAAGCTCATTTTTCATAGGCTACAGATCTGAGGGCCATCTGAGGCCCTAACCAGAAGTGTGAGAAGTAGTGGTACAGTGGTGTGAGTAGTAGTGATAGTCTACAGTGGAACCATAGCCTCTTAGCCTGTGTTCTGCAGTAATGAGATTCAAACTTCTCTCTCTCTCTCTCTCTCTCTCTCTCCTCTTCTACAGCATGGGTAGTCAGAAAGGTGACAGTGTGACAGTGAGGCTACTGTATTATCTGCGATGGCAGAAAAACAGTAGAAAGATGAAAGGTAAGACATGACTTTCCTGCCTGAAGGCTGTACAGTATAATGGGTTTATTAGGTAAGGGTGGGAATCCACTGAACGATGGGGTCACTGAATTAGAATAAAACTCCCCAATTACCGTGAGGACATGCAGCGGCAGAAACTGTTCTATTCTGCATAACTTACCCTCTGCTGCAAAATCAAGGAGTCCCTCACTGCATCACACAACTCAAGTCTGGACATTAGAGACAGTCAGAGGAGACTTGGTTGAATGACATTTGAGGGTGACTGACAAAAACAAACTGTGGCTTTTCTATATGGGAAGTTGTTCATAAATGATACAAATTACTGCTAGCTCAATCATTTGGGTAACAGTTTTTTGAATTAGTGCAGTACAACACAACAGTAGCCAAATAAAATTATACATATAATAAAGTAAAATATAAATTGCATCACAAAACCTGAGTTTTGTTAAGTTATACTCCTGAATGTGTGATTGTTGAACATTAAGTAAAGGCAGAAATAAAGCAGGGCGCTACGATGATTAAGCAATTATGGTAGATTTTACAGAAGAGCTGAAAGTATGGGGAGCTTGTGTAAAGACTCAGTTGCTACTGCCAAAAGGTCCAGATCCTGCTTTTTCAAATGTGCAGTGCTTTGTCTCCCAGGCAGAGCCCTCTGTCAGGATTCAGCCTGCCTGGGTCACTGTTATTGATCTTGGTTGGCCACTGCAGTGTTTGAGAGTGTACTGACAGAGAAAGGCCAGGATCAAAGTAAAAACTGCATAGCTGCTGCAGGAGTGAGGACTCGTCAATGACCTGTATCTGACAAGCTAGATAGACACATACACCCAAACACACACACACACACACACACACACACACACACATACACACACACACACACACATACACACACATTAGACAAGCTCTCGACATGTGCAGTGGGTTGAGATAGCGCATTTCAATTTATCTGCTCCTATTGATTTTCACCTTAGAGAGTATTTTGAGCATTGCCTGTCTGCTTTGGCAGTTTACAATGACAGAACAAAGCCTTGTAAGAGGATGTAAAACTGGTCTCCAGGACACTGATAACATTTCATTCTAGCACAATGGTCCTACTCTATTCCTGCTACACAAGAGAATAAAATTACCTTCTAATGTAATCTAAGCTTCATATCTAGCTTCAGGTAGCACAGTCAGCCCACTGCAGTGTCAGCTAGTGAAGGGTGTTGGCAGCACTCTACTGTTGAGGTTTGTGAACAACTTGTCATACACAGCATGAACACTGACAGCAAATAGCATCTTCCACCAGTTCTGTCAATCACTGTGAGAGCCTCTGAATGGTTTCAGACGCTGTATAATTTTGCAGTCCCTGCCACTTCCCTTGGGAAACCCCATACATAGACTAACATGGATATAATGGGACTGGATAAACCATTACTTCAACTACCTGTCAGTCAACCATTGGCCTGACATTGAACCAGCCTGTAACACAAGCGATTAACCTGACAAGAACATCTATAGGCAATTCATCCTGATTTAATGATGTGTCCTTAAGCAAATGAAACAAGGGTTAGACCTATAGACAACATGATTCATAGCTGAGCCCATAATTCAAAATAAGACTCCTGACTCAATTGCTATAAACCATAAGGTTTTAGTTAATGACAGTACCTTTAAGGGAATTAGTGGCTCTTTGCTAGTGTGGAAATCTGTTTGGTTCATACACTTTGTTCTTCCCATGTTACACTCTGATTAGGGTTTAACCCAGGTGCCTGTTAGACCCCATATAACTGACAACATATGTAAGACCTGTACCTTGCTTTTTTCCTGTTGCAGTTCAATTTGGATCTCTGTGAGTTTGGCCCTTAGCTCCTCATTGGCTGCCTGCAGGGCTGCCATGGCATCCAGCCGCTCCCCTTTGGTTCGGCCGCCGGGCCCCTTCCTGGACATGGTGAGATGCTGTTCCCCAGAGGTGACCTGAGCTTCTCTATGGTCAGGCTTCTCTCTCTCTCCCCACTCCTCAGCTACATCTTTCCATCCGCCTGCACTCGAGAGGCAAAAACAACAGTTAGCAGGTGTCCACGTAACCATCGATATCTCTGCTGGTTGAATCCCACAACATGATCTGATTGAATATTAGACTTATCTGGCGGTAGGCGAAAGACAAATAAATTCCATTACACAGCTGGACCATTCTTTGAATGTAACATTAGTAATCTATTTCGATGAAACATTCATTCTTCAGAGGCAAACATGTCAGAGAAAGCGAAAACACCTGAAGATGTCATGCACTGTAAACGAGTTTCATCCTGCTTTAAGAGGAGTGGTTTTTGCATTTTGTAACATAAGTGCCATTTTTCCACTCCAGATAAGTGCAGATCCACTCTAATGGCTGAGCAGAGTGTGTGTGAGAGAAGGGAGGTCACAAGAAAGCAACACTCGGGAAAAAGGGTTTTCTAACTGTGTGAAATAAGTGTTACCCAAAATGCACGCTTGGCTCTGACCTCAAGTGGCATTACTGAGTCATGAACTGAGAACTGACTCACCCTTTTAGACTGTCCAAAATCTATTTACACACTCACACACATGAACACACATACACACACACACATACACACGCTCTACAAATTGTCATGGTTATCTGTCACGTTTTGGAAGTCACTAGTGTTTGGCCCACGCCTCACAGGCACCTCCCTGTCATATACAGTAACATCAGAACGGACACAGACACTCTGTACCAGCTGGTCGTCCATTTGCCTCTGCCAGAGAACACTTGTTTCAGATAATCAATCCACACCCACACAAAGCATATCCACCAAAATGCTATGTGAGCTTAACCCCTCTAAAGGGATACATTCTGGTTGGACCTGTTTTTTTTTTCCTTCTTTTTTTTTCTTTCCACATTAAATTACACAACGCCTTTCCTGGAGAGGTCGGCACAAGAGAAAGCAGAGCAGCTCTGTGTTTGTGTTGAGCGCAGGAAAAATCGAATACTGTGACATTAGAGAGATGCAAACAAAGAAAAAGTACACACTGTCTGAATACTAATGAGATATTCTGTTCTTAGCCAATCAAGGAAACACAAGATAGGTGCAACGGGATGGAAATCATCCAGGTACAGTGCAAGTGCAGTCAACATCAACATTAATTCATTTGAAAGGTTAAACTGAAACAGTACATGTGGACTGTGGCATATGACCTCTGAGGCAATAAAGTAAAAATAAAAACTTCTGGTGTGCCTGTTTTGAAATGGTCAAAAGTGAAAATTCATTCATCTGAAAATTCATCTGAATTTTGAGTGAGTGAGTGAGTGAGTGAGAGAAAGAGAGAGAGAGAGAGAGAGAGAAAGAGAGAGAGAGGTGGGGGGTAGGAGAGAAATAGCAAGAGAATGAACATGAGAAGGAGAGGGGATACCTTATTTGTCAATAATAATAATCTGCGTTAATTACCTGAATGACAGAATTATGGATGAGTGTGGAGTGAATTGATGGAAAAACGCATGGCAGTCACCCACGTTAATGACTTCACAGGGACCAACAAAACACATTTATCATCAGAAAACAACAGTGAAAATCTTCTTAGCACTGAATGCACTTCTTAGCCTTCCAGGCTGGTATACAGGACAGAGGTATTTCATGCAGTCTCTCAAACGAAAGCCCCGAAAGAATTTCACACAGGAAAGAAAGTGAGAAAATGAAAGATAGAGAGTGAGAGAAGATGGTGAGGATTGCCCGCCTCTCAAAATAGGTTTGTTCCCCTGACAGTCCAACCATGTGGAATGATTAGCTGGCAGCTTGACGACACCAAAGCAAAATGTAAATGGGATATATTCTGAACACCAATGTCCCTTGTTCTAACCTTCAAGGCTCTAATTTAACAATCTCACCCCTGATAACGCAAGAAAAATGGTTTTAGACGCAAGCTGCATTATAAGATGAACGCACCTTAGCCAAAGTCAACCAACACACAAAGACTCTAAACATGTAATGCTAATTTCCCTCTAAGAATCAGACACACTGTTTGTTAATTAATGATAATAGCTTTAAGTTAATGGTGCTGGTTTTCTTTGGACTTCAGTGTACAAAGGTAATGACGGACAAAAGGAATCTACTGCATTGTATATTCTTCTTTGTCACAACTGATGGCCAAATGGCTGTCAGGACTGATAACTTGTTAAAATTTCCATTTGAGATTGAGATTTCCATTTGACATCAGTTTGCATCAGAGCAGAACTGAGAAACCGAATTCAGTTTTAGAGTTACTCATCTTTTGTCCATTGTTAAACACTTTAACAACATCTTAAATAAATTATTCTGTATTTTTCCAATATAAAAAGTTTAATACACAGAAAAACCCCCATAGGCAGTGAAAATAGGCTGATTAGGCCATTAGTTAATGCATCAGAGTGAAATATCTGAATGAGCATTTCAGTCACATTCATTTCAAATCTTAAAGAATTCCACAAGGAGCAGTGAGTGGCCCACACTTTTAAGTCTATCTCCAGTCTGCATCTGAGCAAGTGGTTAATGCTTTATTTGATAAATCATAAATAATCATCTAATCTACTCACACAAACAGAAAGCATTTATGCTGGGCCGACAGACAGTGATGTTTGCTCAGTCCAACGCTTCATTTCTGCATCTTTCAGAGGTAGAGGGGAAAGAAATACCCTAAAATCTCTATCTGCAAGTCTGTCAGTAAAGACCCGATCAGTCCTTTTAGCCTTTTCCATGTTAAAAGTGTTGATCAAATAGATTCATTTGAACACAGGAAAAACGTGACAGTGTCTCTCTCTCTCTCTCTCTCTCTCTGTGTGTGCATTGTAGGGAACCCTGCTAAATTCTAGCACTGTGAATGTGACAGTGTGAGCATATGGCATTGAGTGTAATCAGAGTTTTGCTGGTGTTTTAGACTCCTCCCCATCACTGTCATTTTCCTTCTGCTACCATGTGCTCTTATCCACACTGTGTAAATTACCGCTGGCGCTCTGTAATGAAATTGCAGTCAGCAAATTCTAATGACAGTCTCATTATACTTTCCTACAGCACTCAGGTCAGTACACAACACACACAGACACACACACATTCACAGACACACACACACACACAGTTTATTACACACACTGATATTGTTTGTGTAACTGCTGCCTGATTGTAGCTTTCAGAACAGGATGCCTTGGTTAAGGATGATAATTAAATGAAAAGTTACTTAGAGTTTGTTCTTGATGATGTTTTCAAGTAGCAATGACAGTGCTGGTGCTCCCTGTTTTGATGTAGACGGTCCTCTAAACCCCAGTGCAATTTAATGCTTTCATTAATATGCATGAATGTGTAGATTTTAGACTGGACATTGTGCTACGGAGAAATTCTTAATTCTGCTGTTTTCAAATGTTTCTTTTTCCTCCAGGCAAAGTACTTAGCATATCTGAAAGATCTAAAAACGGGGCTCCGTGGACCCATCTTACTGTTAGAAATAACTGCACAGTTTAAAAACAAAAAAAAGAAAAGAAATTGCTTAGATAACAGACTGTCTTTTCCTTTTGACAGTTTACTCTCTTAATGCCTTACTTAAAGAATGATAGAGGGGTTCTATCAGATGTGGCGTACTGTACTGAATATATTTTGTGGCTCATTGGTTGAGATAAAGTGGGGATTCCTGGCAGTGGTGCTGCAGCCGTACAGATGGCCTTATGGTACGAACTCTCTGCAGGATCAATTCATCGCAGTGTCCCTGACACACTATCAACTCTGCTCAAACCATATGTCTCACAACAAGCAGTACACGCAACAGCACATGGAAACAGGGATTAAAAAAAAAAGAAGGAAAATAGGAAAGCTGATAGAACGGCAGTGTAATAGGAAAATCTCTATGCGGGGTGGCGACGAAACAAGATTTCCAGGCTTCAGTTTTCCAACATTCGGCTTTTCTGGGCCATAACACGAGCAGTGTGGAACGCCTTGCTGAGATAATCCTGATGTGACATAAGCCTGTATTGGAATAATTGAATACAACAGACTTTTGAGTGGGAAAAAAAGGAAATTATTCCTGTAATCCTTATGACTTGGCATGCTTTGCCTCAATGAGGCGGAATAATTCAATGAACAATCAAAATTTCCAGATATTAATAGCACCACTAACATCACTTGTCAGTGTAATTAGGACTGACCTCTAGGCAGAAGTAAAATCGATCTTCATGTGATTGTTCTTGCTATTCAGACTCATTGATTGTGGTAAGGGATCATGTGTATATCAGTGACAGTGACTGCCGTGTATATTTATATATGAAACTTTGCCAAGTTTATTGATTACTTACCATGTAGCTTCAGTTACGCAATACTGGCACTGACAAGCATGCGGTCTTGCTTATCTATCAATATCTACAAATAGAAAGTAAGAGCATGCTATTCAGAACTATGGTAAAGAAGTACCAGGGTAACTGAGTATACTAATATACAAAGCAATGTATGTCAACGAATTCAAACATAATGTGAAGAAGAATAAATGTCTTCAGTCCTACTTTATGGCTGTATTTTTTTGCACAAGATAAAATAAAACTTACCATTTACACACAAACACAGTAATACCACCACCATACAGAAGTTTGAGAGTACAGTACAGAATATTTCCATTTATAATAACTGAAAATGAGAGAAGACTACAGAATTGTAATGCGTCTTGTATCAACCACCGGTAAACTTGAATTCAGTCTGCAACGCTCGTGCCAGGGGATTTCTTGTGTGATATGTGTATTAATGATGACATGCTGTCGAGAAACAAGGCAAAGCCTCACAAAGATGTCTCAGAACACAACAGCATAACAATCACAACAGCTCTTCCCTCAGGGCAGAGGACCAAACATGCACCCAGAGACAACTACAGCCAGACAGGATGAAAATCATCCGTCAGATATCTTCACTGTTGCACACACACAATAATTACAGCACAGGCTCTAAAAATGGGCTAGACCCCCCACTGTGCAGTGTATGATGACAATAACTATCAGCAAAATGTAGAAAACAACAATAAGGTTAAATAAGATAAATATTTTCTCAGTGTTACAGATGGCTATCATAGTAAAATTTTTATTACATCATCATATACAAGGTCCTATAAGGAAAACAACAACAACTTGTAAAAAAGACATTCTGTTGCACTGGTCAGAGAGAGTGTCAAGTAGCATTTAACCAGGAGTTTGCATAGGATTTGGGATTTGCATAGACACACTGCAGCTCCTGTTGACAGCTTTGACAAACAGCTAAGCAGGCCAGGATACGGTTTGCTCACAGGTATTCACAGCTCCTACAGCTCTAAGCATCTTTCCGAGTCACACACATGCCGAGAATACCTCCCCTAAACAAGCCTCTCCTGTAATACCCTGTGCAAGGAGAGAGAGAGAGATAGAGATAGAGAGAGAGAGAGAGAGCGAGAGAGAGAGAGAAAGAGACCAACCTTAAGAGCAGTGTCTGCTTTGAGATGAGGAGACAGTCTGTTGGTTTTATCTGAGTAGATATTCCACCATCATCGCCTTAGATCCGTGGCACATGCTCTGAGAAGAAGAGTGGACGTGTTGTTACGCTCCGCTTTCATGCAGACTTCTCAGCACTCCTCACTCTCATCATCTCTCATGTAGCAAAGCAGGCAAGAGGGGCCATAGCTAAATGCAACAACTCAGCTACACAGCCCTGACGCTCAGCCAAACACACAGGCCGCGGATAATGATTCATCAAAAATAGAAACGCAGGGAGAGGAAAAATGGAGAGAGGAGAGAGAGTGGGAGAGAGACAGAGAGGGAGAGAGAGAGAGAGAGGGGGAGAGAGAGAGAGAGAGAGAGAGAGAGAGAGACAGAGACAGAGAGAGAGAGAGAGAGAGAGAGAGGAGCAGAAGCTCAGAGGAATGAATTTGAAGGATGGAGCGAGCAGGATTGCACTCTTACCGTGAACACACCCCCATCCTCGATGAAGCGAGGGATGCAGCCGGTAGGAGAGAGAGAGAGGAGGAGGAGGAGGAGGAGGGGGAGGAGGCGGAGGAGGTAGTGGTGGAGGATGTTGTGGCGCGAGCATGCTCGCACAGTGTGTGCACACGCACGCATGCACACACACACACACACACACACACACATACACAGGAGATTGCCTGTTCTGTGGTGTGATGCAAGGCTAACTGGCTCCACTCCAGGGTGAGTGTGTGAGATCATTGCTAACCTCCACTAGCTGTCTGCTGACCACTGCACATTCACTGCAGCAGCAGCACCCACCAGTGTCGTGGCAACAGGAAGAGGCACCCTAGTCATCAGAATGAAAAAAAAGAAAAAGAAAGAAAGAAGACTATCAAACTGGCTCATAACACAAAGCTAGACATGCTTGTCACTTAGGCTGTACTTTACCACTTCATTACGAGATGAGTATTTCCGAATACTGTCATGATTGCTGGGTGTTGCCAGGAATATCACATCAGTGGACATCCATTACAGAGCGACGTATTATATAAGCAGACTGACCCACCGCTCCTACAGAGGGCAATAGAGAGCCACGCGCTATGTGAAACAGAATAGCACTATATTTACTATGGAAATACAGTGAAAATTTGGTTTATGCTTAAAACAACAACAACAACAATAATGATGATGATAATAATAATAATGATAATAATAATAATAATAATAATAATAATAATAACAACTTCACCTGGCATGCATTTGTCTTGTTCCCCAAATCATATTTATCGTCTTTTAGTCTATAATTTGATTTGATCTGATTTGATTTAAAGAAGAAGAAATCTGCGTGAATTTAACTATTACACCTCCCTCTTCCTCTGTTTATGGTGCACTTCATAAACTCCGTTATGAAAACGTAATGATTGCGTACGCGACTGTTGAAACCACAAGGTCTGCCTCAAATAATGCAACACATGTTGGAATAGGATGGTATAACAATAAAGGAAAAATAATGAAGTTAGCGAATACCAGGAACCAGCATATAAACAGGTTACCAAGCGACTTCATCATATCATTTAAAACTGAATGCATTGCCTTTCGATATGTATACGGAGGGCCCTGTTGGCGTACAAGACGAGACGAAAATAGCAAACTGCACAATGATGTTACAAAACAGCAAGCAGTTGGAACCTTCTAATGACAAATAGTTTAAAACATTTAATCTCTGGAACAAGCAAAAATAAATAAATAAATAAAATACTTCAGCATTGGCCATACATTGTTAGCAGTAATACTGATATTCGAATATTAAAATAGCTTAGAGATACTAAAAGAGTGAAAAAATCTTCTCAATTTACAAGAGGGTTCCTTGCACTTGGAAGGAAAACAGACAGAATATAAAACTGCCAGAACTTGGCAGTTCGCCGTGTACCCTTCCACTTTAACGAAAACTAATTACTTCTCAGTTAGGATCAGTTAACCGATTACCCGTAATAAACATTCTTTGAGAAATAAATTTCTCTGAGGTCCCAAACCGTGTGGGCTGTCTTTGTTCCAGATTTTCACTAAATTCTCGGATATCGGGGTAAACTATCGGGAGTGTCCTTGTTAATGCTGCGAAAGAACGGCACCCTTAAAGGAACCATCAATTCTAATAGTCCTTTCCAGAGCGTGCTTCTGTTGTTCCATTCCCTCTCAACATGACCGACCCTTATTTGGACCAATCATATTACAGGTTTCTATAGGACAGTTGCTGATTGCGTCAACGCTACAGAGGCAGTTTTATAGGCTTCTTGCCACATGAAAACACGTCTACAGACTATTCCAGGGGGAAACGCGCTGCTTAATTTCACTGTGGTACGTCTACTTTGAAGACTAAATTACTAATTCTGTGCGTGAACCCCAATGCGATTCGATAAATTCGTCTGTCCAGCTTGTCCAGTGTGCCCACTAAAATTTGATTTTTTAAAGGATTTTGTCTCGCGCTCCGGCAAGGTGTTTTATCAAGCAAGCTCCGGTGCCTACGGAGACGACTGACATGTCGACGGAAAAACAAAGTATACCCGAGGAGAATCTGCAAGGTACGTGGCCACTGTTTTGGAGTCTGTGTTTACCTCTTGCTATAGATGTGGACGCAGAATTCCACGGACTCTTTGCTGTGTGAAGCATACAGTCCTTTTTCAAGCTATGAGACGGGTGGGGTTAAATTAATTTTCGGTTATTGTGTAGTCTGTCTTGTTTATCTGATTTTTTCGGTTTCAAACTAATCAGCCACATGCTGCCATTAGCAGTTAGCCCTTTGAATGCGGCATGAATTAGTTAATGTCCACGAGTTATCGTGAAGTCGTCATTGTCAGAATGATCGAGTCATTTTCCATTATTGACTTGTTTTATTGGCGTTAGAATAACACATCTGGTGAGAAGACAGGGAGGTAGAACGTGCGCAACCCACAGTGATGACGCAGTAGCCTAGTTCACTGTCAGCCTAAAATAAAATTAGGCCATCGCATAAAAATGTGGACACTTGAGTCATACATAATTAATAAACGCTACACATAATTCATACGTTCCATTGCTTTATTCTGCAAAGATGCTGACTTCGGAGATTAGTGTTTGTTGAATTCTGTGGTAGTCCGGTAAATACTGCTTATGACAGTAAAAAACAAAACATGACCGCATTCCCTCCTCAACGTGTGCCTATGATGTAAGAAGGGGTGGGTGTTACACAGGTCCTGTGTTTATTGGATGTTAGCCGAGGGAAAAAAATGACCTGTTACTGAGGACACAATAAGCTGGTCAAACGCTGTTTGAAGAAATAGCCCCCCCCCCCCCCTTTTTTTCAGAGGCTGTTATGAATTCTTTTCAGACCTGTTCCTTGTTGTTTTTATGTCTCGCATTCCCTTGCCAAGTTTAAGTAATTTATGCAAAAACTTAAATAGCCATGTCTTGAATTTGTCATTATAAATCACTAGCAGTTTTTTTTTTATTATTTTTAAACCTGTAAAACAGTGACTTGTGACCAAAATCACCTGGCACAAAAAGCACATGAGGTGGAGTAAGACAGGTATTAAGCATTTAAAGTGTCACATGCCTGCCTTTGAAAGCAGGTAGGATTCTCAATGATACCAGGAGTTCAGTCTTAATGATCCAGTTTTCCTAAAACCCATGATACATGACATTGACTGAAGATGTTGTTGTTGTTTGGCGTAGGCTCCTGGGTAGAGTTACACTTCAATAATGGGAATGGTGAAAGCTCCAGGAGCGTGGCAGAGGAGCAGGCGGCCAGCGGAGATATGATGGAGAAGATGTTGCTGGATGCCCAGCATGAGTCCGGCCGCAGTAGCTCCAGAGGAAGCCTGCCGTGTGACAGGTACATGACAGTTCACATATAATCTGTCGTTTATATTTCTGATGACATGTAAGCCTAATGGCAGATGGATTTTTTTTAGAGTCTTTTACCTCAGACAAACTGTCGCTCTCTTTAGAAACTTGTACAAAAGAACAGCTCTAATGCCTGTCTGATTGACTGACAACACCCAATATTTTTAATGGGACTTTACATGCATCACCGAAACTGTATAAATGTAATGGATGTTAGATTTAGCCGTGAGTCAGTCTGAAATGCAGGCCTGGTCTGGGTAGTGACCATATACTCCCTCATGAATCAGAACCTTTGTTCACTTTAATCACTGTTATAACATACACTTATTTGGTCTCTTCAAATATGTGTATGTTACAACAGAACTGACAGTGAAGAGACAATCCTTAGTAAATGTCAGTTTCATTGTGCTGTCTCATAACAACCCAGCTGTGTTACTTTGACAGTGAAGTGGGTTTCTTGAGTTGCAGATGATTTACTGGGGAGGATGGTGATTAGGTTCATGGTTTGTTTTTCTCTGAGGTCTTATCTTCAGAACCCATATGACTTACTGTGACATTTTCTTCAGTGTGATAGTAATTGTATTTTACATAGTTTAATAGTAATATCTAGTTATGTTGTCACTAGACTGCACTATCCATTTCACCCTAGAAGTAGACGACCGTGTAAGAGGACATTAAACTCCATAACACCTACCGTGACTCCATAACCCCAGATTTAGGTCATGAAAATCAGTTTCTATCTCTGGAAGTCTTTCAAGTGCTGAGTTTCAGGATGCTAATATCAGCAGCCTTATAATTACAAACAGATGGAGTATATGAGACCAAGATTAGAACTAGCCTCAGAAGCTAAAATACTGAATTATTTCCAGTTAAGAATGCCAGTTGTTAAATTCTTAAAACCCTGCAGATTATCTCAAATCCCATCTAAAAGAGAGCTAGCCTATCTCATGGTGAAAAAAAGCTTGATAGATTGTTGAAATCTTTTCTTAGGTGATATACTGTGTTAGCATGTTTAGCATGTATACTGTAAAAGTGTGGTCAGTAGGTTTGGACAGTATTATTCCAGACATAGCATATATTACATTTATGCGATTTTTTCCCTTTTTTTTTTTACTGAAACAGTCCTCCAAGATCCCAGACTCCTTTGCATCTACGTCGAGGCTCAGAGGTGCACAGCTCAGGAGAGAAGAACAGTTCACAGGTGAACAGAGGAACTTCTCTGGTCTCATACAATCCATACAATATTTCATTGAACTCTTTTTGATCTATCCAGGAGCTGCAGCGTTTCCTTTTCCTCTGCCTTAATATCACATTACACAGTAAATTAAACATGTCCTTCAGAAGTTCAGACTGTCAGGGCTGATCTATATTGATTCCTAGTGTACGTGACAGAGTAGGAATGCATAGGGGTGCCACCACTAAAGAGATGGAACAAAGTCCATAGGCAATGACCCTTACAACTACTGCATCACGTACACTAGGCTTCAAGGCAATGGAAGCATACAAATTTAAACATCTGAGGTACATGATTAATACCTAAAAATAACTTCTGTGCTCTAAATAGTTACATGTTAGTTATTATATATGTACCATGGAATAACTTGATGGTAAAGCAATGTAAAGGGAGGTTTATTTGATGCTTCATTTACATGGTTACGTGTTGGGCAACACCACGTCATGTTTTTACACTGGTCTGCTGACTATCATGGCAGTCTGATGAGGACTACCTGGAGAGAAGACGAGAAGTGGAGAACCTGATGAAGAAAAATGCAGACTGGATCTGGGACTGGTCGAGTAGACCTGAAAACATGCCACCCAAGTATGTGGCCTGTTACTCATTTCAGTGTCAAAAAGTCAGAAAACACATTCGTTGTTGTTTTCACATCATCACATGTGTCACTTTCGCATGGCTACCATGGATGATCATATTTAGGAGAGAGAAAGTTATGTTCATAAGAAAGAAAATAGTTGAGTTGCTAACAGGGTAATAACTGGACTTTTGTGAAGCTCGTTGCTCCCGTGGGTGACACAGTGTTTCTGTGCGTAAACACAGGGAACTGTTGCTGAAGCATCCAAAGCGCACTAGCACTCTAAGCATGAGGAACACTAGCGTGATGAAGAAAGGAGGAATCTTCTCGGCAGAATTCCTTAAAGTCTTCCTGCCCTCTCTGCTCGTCTCCCACGTTTTGGCAGTGGGTCTCGGGTAAGTTCAGAAAAAATACTAGACTACAGTCATCCAGGTCAGAAACGAGACAGTCCCCGGAGACTTTATAGTCTGAATGCTTTTCCTGTTTTGTTCTGTGCGTCCCTGTGTGCTGGTATATAGTAACAGATAAAAAGAGGTCATGATTAGCATACTATTTTTGACCATGGCGGCCTGCATTCCTGAACACGAATTCTCTCGCTCTCTCTCTCTACGTGCAGGAACACACATGCACATGCAGACACTTATAGATTAGTATATGTGTCTTTTTCTGCTCATGTTCCAGCTAATTTCTCCCCTCGTTAGAGAAGTGAATGTTTTTTTGGTTTTTTTTTCTTACGATGCATTGGAAAAAGAGACTGGCTTAGTAGACGCCTGAGTGACTAAGCACTGCTGTGTGCACTGTGACCCACTACTGAAGCATCTGCAGCCTCTTACTGCTGATCTGTTCATAATAATTTTTCATAGACAGCAACATGGTAATTAAGAACAATTTTCAGTTCATTCTTGTTGCCGTACAGTATTGGAGTGGTCACGGCAATTCACTTTGATAAACATAAACTACTGCTGTGACATACATTGTGGTATTCTTATAGAAATACAAAGAAGACAATGAAACATTTACACGATTAAAAAAACATGACCCTTAGCTCGTTTAAAATTGATGTTAACAGCATTTGTTTGTTTCTCTCTCCTTGTAAGGGTGTACATCGGAAGACGTCTGACTACCTCCACCGGAACCTTCTGAGGAGAATGTAAGGAACACGTCCATCCCCAAGCCATTAACACTGCTTGGCTCCAGTCCTGTCAATGCTTTAGTAGATGCAGATAGTCCAGGTCATGTGACCTACTCCCTCTTTTTGGCAGTGCACCGCGCTGCTTGTGTCCCCATGGTGAATCCTTCCTAGCATATTTTCCTGTAGTTCCCAGAGCCTGTGCCGCTTTTAAAATCCATGTCTGCATGAAATGGCGGTTCTTCTCATCTTTCAGTTACAACAGGGGTGGCCATTTTAGCCTGGCATTCACTGCTATAATGGATAGTATTATCTGTGCTCCAGTTGCATCTTTTGACGTTATTATACAACACACACAGAGTGATTGGAGTAAAGAGATGGAAATGCACGGACGCACACAAAAAGGGAGACTTCTCCTCATGTTAAAAAGGGAAGAACGTATGTTGAATGAGAAAAGATGACGTTAAACCAAGATCAGTTTGTCAGGTTATATGGAACTTTGGTTAAATTGGTCAGTTTGATCAAATTGGTTTTGCCTGGTCATGGAAGTTCACTTACTGATTAAGAGACCTTGCTGTTATGTGGGAAATTTGAAGGGATCACATCCTGCATGTTTTAAATCATTAATCCTGTACACTGCTGCTATACAATGAGCATTGTTCATATGTAGAGCCAGTTCATTTGCTGAACACTTGTGATTTTCAGATACTTTTTTTGTTGCTGTTGAGACACTCAGGTTGATGTAGTCATAGATTTCAAAGTCACAGGACTCATTAGAATATATTGTATGAATATTGTCTTGACTTTAAAATTGAGAGTAGGACATTTCACACACAAAGTCTTCACGCACAAATCATAAGGCATCACACTGTAGACAGCTGTTAGCAACACTGTGTGTTATTTATGAATAGCAGTCAGGGCTTTGGTTTTAAATACAAACAACTTGTTCAGCTTTTCTTCAGTTATTTGAGAAGACTTAAAAACAGATAACTGTACACTCAATTTGACCAGACAAACATTTTGTAAAAGTCAGTCAAATTGTGGGAAAGAATCAAAATTAATTTCTTCAGGTTTTGAGTTTGTTTGTTTGTTTGTTGTTTTTTGGCCTCACTTTGAATCAGCTCTGGAATGCCTTTAGGGCGAGAGGTGTTCATGTTTGGGACTGCAGTGGAGAGGTTGCCTTAGTCTGTACAAAGACTGAACTGGAGCTTGTGTGAAAAAGCTTCTTTTGTTGCTGCTGTAGAAATATTCTTTATATGTGATAATTGCACAGTGGTTTTTCTATTAACAATGGGAAAATGATATAAATAAATGTTCTGTCAAGTGGATTGCTTTTGTTAATGTTTTTGTGGTATCACACCTTTTGTTCAACATGCTTGTGTGTTTTCAGAGAAAATACAGTTTCACATTCTATGTGAGACTTGCACTCATAGATCTTAACACATGGCACATCTCTCAGAATAAGAGGACTGATCTAGGATCAGTTTTGCCTCAATTACAAGAATTATGTGGGTAAGGGGGATGAGATCCTGCACCAGCAGCCATAGTCTGAGATACTGCATGCAAAGAGGTCCTGCAACAAATATATTTCAGGAATGAAGCAGTGACCACGACACACACATATATCCATTCCATAATCCATGACTTATGTACATACACACATTCTGATATATATATACATACACACACATATACACATATATATATAAAGATATGGATAGATATCTATCCATCTTTCAAATAGCTAAATAAATACTCCTAACACTAGTTTTATTCTACGATCACTACAGTTGAATGACTGGCGAGAAGTGTGCAAAATCAGGTAAACACAATTAAAATTTATTTAACTTTGGTCAAAAATAATCAAACAAGTGTACACTTCCACAATGTTAGCATCATTATTATTTAACAAGGAACAAGGTCAGTAAGGGTACTTAATTTGACCTGTACGTTCCCGGACTTTACGAGCGTCACAACCAACTATACAACAGCTTTGTACTTTTCAACCGTTCAGCTACTTAACGTGATCTCAACCCTTGCAGCACTGGTATTGCATCTCAAAACCAGGCGGCTCAAACACACACGGGGTGTGGCCTTTTAGTGATGTCATTACTCACTTGAAAGTTATGCGCTTAAGTCCAACTTCAAATGTGACAGGTCTCCTTTATATCTTTGGAGGGATACATAGAAATTTGACTTCAAACGCTCTCTCTCAAGTCAAGACACAACCACCTATGCGATTTTTTTTTTCCTTTAGATTGTTCGGAGGAGAGAAAAAATCCAGTTTGTTTTTTTCTGGAGGGAGGCACTCATAATTTCATCACTGGACAGATTCTACGTGTATGCTTGAAAAATCGTTATCGTTGACCGATAAGACAATGTCTATTAGTGTGTGAATGGGGCCACGTATAGCAGCAAAATACAATGACGAGGCATGATGACGGAATAAGAATGCAAGGTAGGAGGAATCATTTAAGGTAGGCAACGAGAATCGTGTAATTGTTACGGTGACGAGGGTAAAGGTTACGGTCTCCCCCTCCTTAGTCAAACAAATATTTAAGGCTGCAGTATCCCTTTTTTTTTTTTTTAACACCATGCTCCTGGACTAAAAAAAATTTAGGACAGCGTCTCAGAGCATCGACAGCAATACTGACATCTAACGCAGCCGATTAGCTTGCTTACACAGCGCAACTGCAGCTTCAAGTAGTTTGTCACTGAGATTTAATGTGTAACCTGCGGCCGAAGTCGGCAAACAGGGCGTTCAGCAGGGGTGACTTCAATTTTACCACTGGTACTCCGTTCTACTAAACGCAAAATACATGCACCTTATCCGACAGAGAAACCCATACATGTCTGTTCAAAATGTAAGAACACGTCTCTGTGTAGTTTTGTTACTTTTATTAAGTGGTTGACACCAGACGGTGTGGTTATATAGATACAGTCAGTGAGTAAATGTTACTATGCATGAGAAATAACGGGTAGACTGGGGGGAAAAAAGAAAAATAAAAAAAAGAAAGAAAAAAAGGGAAAGAAAAAAATCCACTGACCAAAAAACAAAACAAAACAAAAAAAGTAGAACTGTAGTTAAGTGCTTAAAGATAAAACATCAAGGCCGGAGTAGAGGATGATTAGGGGAGGAATGTTGACAGGCATCAGGAAGCAGACGTAATGTTTCAGCAAGGCCTGGACGTACAGTACAGACTTACTTAACGACAGACGTCAAATACACGTCAGACACTCCGTCATTTTTAGTCGTCAAACGGTGAACAGATTCAGGCTCAGACTGGGAATAAATACAGTGACTTTTGACAGGTTTGGCCTCTGGTTTTTGTTGAGTGATGTCCATGGATACATTTTCTTCTGAGGAGGCAAGACTAGGTTGGGTGACAAGATGGCCTTCTCCAGATTCAGGGGTGGGTGGGGGGGGTTTGTGTGACAGGGGTAGGTCTTTGCCCCCTGCCCCCCCACACACACCCTTTTAACATGTAAAAGAGACCGGTTCTCTTCATTCCTTCAGCTACGCATGGAAAGAAAGAAAAACAAAAATAATAAAAACAAAAAAAACGAGTGCTTCGAGATTCTTCATTATGAGGATGACAAGGCCGTTGTGTCTTTTACAGATTGACGACTAGGCTTAACTATGCAAAGTACAAGATTGGAGTCCACGGAGCTGGGCCCGGGTGAACTGGGAGATTTCTTTCTTTCTCTCTTTTTTTGTTTTTTTAAACTTGTTTTTTTTTTTTTAGTTAATTTTGTCCTGGAATATATACAGGTTGTTGGTGGCGGCGACGGCTATGACGTTCTCCTTAGGGTGCCAGGCGGTGTGTAAGATCTTCTTGTTGAAGTCTAGACTGTCCACGCTAATCTCATCTTTCTTCCTCTTGCCGCCTGTGCAGACCTTACGAGGTTTGAGCATGGCACGCGGTTTGCTGTTCTCCCTGGACGCCTCCAATGTGATGTCTCTCCGAGTGTTCCTGTCAAACATCCTGAAGAAATTGTTGTAGGAGCCAGTCATGATGGCACTAGATAGAGGGAGGGAGGGAGAGAGAATATCAATAACAGTTCAACTGAGTGAATTTCAGTGCACATGGAGTATGAAGTGCGCAATTATTTGTATGCATGAATCACCACAAATATAAAAATTAGTCACTAAGTTAGAGAGAGTGAGAAATTTGCTATCTGAATTATTTATACAGTGTATGAAAGAGAAGGGTTTCTCGGTTGGACGGCTAATTTTAGTAAACGTCCTTTGAAAGGTCAGGACTAGAGAAAATATCAGGAGGAGTAGTTCTCTACTGAGAGGAGGATAAGTTCAGTTCTACTGATAAAAGTTGTTTTTTGCCCGTTTTTGTCAGATCAGAATCAGAACCTCTTTACATCATGTTCATAGATTTGTAAGTGAAACTACTTTTACCTTGTATATGCCACTGAAAAGCTTAATGTGTCATTGTATTTATGGTTATGAATGTTCACGACCTTACTAATTATGAATATTGCCCAGTCCTACCCCTGACCCAGCAGTAGGTGAGACCCCTGTTCCAGGAGACGTAATCTTACCTGTCAGACCCATTCCAGCAGCACTCAAACTTATCGAAGATGCAGTCGTTCTCATACAACGAGCACAGCTTGCTACGGAGGTATTCATGTACCTATGCAAAGAGTCACACCCACAATTAATGTTTACTCCCCAGAAGACAAGATTCAGGAGCTGCATTCCAAAAGGCAAGAAACTTCTTTTTTTTTTTCCCTATTAGGTGGTGTCAGCCAAAAACATTTGATTCAGTTAACCATCCATCGAAGAGAGATCGTGTGAGGTGAACAAAAAGGGCAAGAGTAAGTGAAACAGACTTTGCTATGTTCTTGCTCTGTCATCAACACCATGCTGACTACAAAACGCCGACAGAGTGTTTAGGCGGTATAGTTTGTTCAAAGCCGTCATGGTTCACAAAGACTATTAGCCAAGGCGCACACATGCCGGGTGTGATGGAGTGGAGCACTGCAGAACTTGTGGGGGGCGTGTGTTACCTGGTACGTCTCTACTGGTCGGTTCTCCATGTTGAGGTCCCAGACCTTTACTGAGAGATAATCCCGGGTCATCATGTAGCGGCCACTGTGGCTGAACTTGACGTCCGATATGGAGGAGATGATCTCGGAGAAGAACGACCGGCTGCTCGGGTCTTCAGGCTCCTCGAAAACTACACAATACAAAACAAGGATAAAATGAAAAAAAAAAAAAAATACAACCTCACAAAACATTACTATACAATACAAAAGATTACAAATTTAAAAATTCCAATGTTACGAAACATTACTACACACTACAAAATTACGCAGTATAAGGCATTACAGAATTAAAAAAGAAAAACATTACAACACAATGCAAAACTACACATCTGTAATTACACCAGCATGATGAGCTCTGATGTAAGTTTATCATTACATTATAACGTTATTGTAATAGACCGGCATCCTCTGGTCAAAACACTGCAATTGGTTTGACGAATCTGAAGTTGATTAACTGTGCTGCCCTATACAGTAATTACACATTGGCTCGTGATGAGAATCCAGCTCACTAAGTTACCTGATTAACATAATCCAGTGATTACATAACAGGAAATCTTGTTGACATTACACAGAGAGAAACTAAGGTATTAAAAAAAACCACCCATTTTAAACTGAATAAATGAGGAGTTGAAATGTTGAGTCTTCTGTATGGAATACAGTGACCTGGGGCGATGATCATTTTTGATCTACTTTACCAAACTTTGCCATCCCAATCTGCTTCTCAATCCACAGCATTAACATTGTACCAATGCGCTGAGTGTGAAACACATTTTGACAAAATCGCTAAACTTGTCCTATTCCTACCTTATCCTGTTCGCCTAGAACATTCTTTTTAAAAGAAAACATTTCAAAAGCATCATTTCACTATCTCCTCCCTGAAACATCCTATGCCCAACCCTCTGGTGTGGCCTGGGAATGGACCCTGTGTGGTGGGTGATGTTTTTTTTTTTTTTTTTCTTTCCCCGGACAGACTCACATTTGCTATGTCTATC
Source organism: Chanos chanos (assembly GCF_902362185.1). Taxonomy (NCBI): domain Eukaryota; kingdom Metazoa; phylum Chordata; class Actinopteri; order Gonorynchiformes; family Chanidae; genus Chanos; species Chanos chanos. Next base: position 33,016,844 of record NC_044499.1, on the reverse strand, counting down.
GCAGAGTGCTGCTGCTCTCATGTCACAGAGGCGAATGGTGCCCTTGCTGCTGCTATACACAAACACATTGCACTGGTGAGGGTGGCACTCTGCTGCCGTGATCACCTCCGTCAGCTCCTCCATGTTGGCAGGCTTAATATCTACAATGTCTGAGTGAGGTAACGGTGAAGGAAAAAAAACAGCATGAAAGCGCAAACAACATGATGTGACGACAACACACACACACACACACGCACGTTTATGTACCTGAATATGAGTGGAAGATCAGTGTCTGACCGTCCTTTCTCAGTGCACCTTCAGTGACCGTGCATGCACCCTGAGTGAGGGAACAGTGTGTTTCGCCTGTATTTATGCTCTGAAGCTGTGGGCAAGCTTGTGACTGACTGACCTCCGCCGTCCTTACAGCACGTCACAGACACACTCTGCATTTTAACATCAGCTTCGTTTCCAGTTCCCTATGGACAGGGTACTGAGGAGTGTTTGGACTCATCTACCCAAGTATCAGCCCATCTTTAAAGAGGAGAAAACCGCTATTACAAATGTCCTTTAAGACTGAGCGAGTGGACTGAGCTGAACCCTGTACGTGTCAAAACCCTGTACGGGGTTTGTTAAAATGCGTTAGATCTGAGCATTGTCCATGATTTCTGGTAAACGCACAGATGGCTTGAGATATGACTAACTCGCTGCGTGAGCAACACACCAAATCACAAACATCTTGTTAATTCAAATGATAAATTCCAGCCCACACACAGAGTGGACTAGCAGTCACCAGAGTCATCTGTGATATGGAGCAAGAACAAAACAGCCTGGGGAGACAAGTCCAGATGCCCATACACACCAACCCTCCCCTCAACACACTGCAATGCAGAGTGCATTTCCAGGAAGAGCACCTGGTCTACATCAAGACGACATATTTGACCCTGAAGCAAATGCAATTCATAATTGAATCCCCCCCCCCCCAACATACACATGTTACTTGAGGTGATGAAAAGGATACTAAAACTTCTATCTGTGATTTCTAAGTGCCATAGGTTTATTCTTAGGTCATCTGCAGAAAGGTATGTTTCGTGATCGCTATTTATTGAAATGGAATTGATGTGATATGTGTGCGCATTTGCAAATATTCGCCGAGGGCTGGCTTCGACCATAAGGTCCATGGGCATCAGCACTGGCACCTGCCGAAAAAACAACACCACCACATGTCATCAACAACAACAACAACAGGAGATATTTTTTTTTTTTTAATTTTGTCTGTTTTACAGTCAATTTCTTGCAGCTGAGTCTTGCATTTGTCAATGCACTGTCCAAGTCTCCTGAGAACAAACTGACACTGCATAAGAAGTCTAATAAATAGAAATGTAGGTTACTTGAATAACAGCTTGTGCTCATTCGGCTCTTAACAGTGTAGGTGAATTGGATAAAAAGAAAAAAAAAAGAAAGAAATCGATACATGACCAGATTGCTACTTTTTTCCCAAAAATAACAAAATTCAGTGAGAAGTCATGAAGTTACTTTTTCTCTGATGGGATGGTTATCCAAGTCAACACACAACAAACAAACTGGCTATAAACAAAGTGCAGACATGGTGTTGAGTGACAAACCCGTAGTGATGTGATTCTAAATGGGTCTCGCAGTCGCCCGTCCTCATCTTTCAGATTGTAGCCTTCTGCTCTTTTGTCTCTTTCACTGATTTTCCACAGTTTGATGGTTTTGTCTGTGAGGAGGAAAAACAGGAGGTTAATTATCATGATCTAGAACTGTCTAGCTAATAAATAATGTTCTTGTAACTGCATGAAACTCGGATGTTATCGTGGCAGCAGCCACAGTATTCGACCATTATTTCATAAACATTGGTTGAGAGAGTGATCAAGTGAAGTATGTGTTTTATGCGCTACATTATAGTAACTGTTTTTTTTTTTTTCTCCCCCAAATCAAACATTCAAAAGCATCTTAATCATCATAATCTAGTCTGTTTTGCCTGGGAGCACAGTAAAGACCGAGCAGAGCCCTACCGTTTGTGGAGAGCAGAAAGTGAGCAGCGTTCTGTTGGGGTAGCCATCTGATTTTGTTGATCTTCTCCTCAATTTCTAAGCTTTTCAAATAATCAAACTCAGGTTCGTGGCTCTGGAAAGTGCTGTAGACATTGTATTCTCCTCTGGAAAGAGGGCGATTTTTACTCTGGTGGGGGAAATACAAGTGAAGAAAGACATTTTTATAAGATAAACCATTAGCTCCATAATCTACCACCTCAGAGACTAAAAAGCATCCAAACCAATTCACATGCTCTGAGTCAAGTCTGTGACAAACCTCTTGTTCACGCTGAAATATCACAACCCGACCCCCTTTGTCTCCTGTGGCTAGCAGGTCCCCAGAGTAGTTAAATTCAACTGTTGAGATAATATCCGCTACAAAACAAACAAAACAAACAAAAACAAACAAATAAACAAATCACACAAATAAAACATTGGCTCATGCTGCATTATTCATAAAGATGTCTAAATGAAATATATAAACACTGATACCACACAGCAGTGACAAATGACTTGGTTTGCAGAAATGTGTTAATTTCACAATTGTCCGTGTGTTGCTCCCCACAAAAAGGCCGCATAAGCTACCGTGAACCAAACAGCTTTTAACCACTGCTTACCATTCCTGAACTGAAATCACAACACTACCTCATCACGGTTTCCCAGAGAGCAATTCCGACAGGAATAATTACAGATCCACTACGACGCATGCTGCATACATCAGAACTTAAGTTACCTGGTGTCTCTCTTAAAACGGCAAACACACAGCTGTGTGTCATCTACCTCTCTTTAGAGAAAACCAAACCTTGAGCGTAAGAAGACGGATCAAAAAGGAGAGGAGGACGTGTGATTGGCTGAGAAACAGGAACAATTCGTACAGCACAGGCAGGTTTCACAAACTACCTGACATAATGCCAGTGTGAGCTCCAGCATCTCAGCTGTCTGAACTATATTTAGCCCATTTTCATACACACTGACAGTACACTGAGGTTACATGCATCAAAAATTAAACATGCTGAGAAAAATCAGCTTGGGAGACACTGCGGCATGATATAGTCCAGGCTGTTCTCCAGAAAGACCTGAAAATGCATTAGGCAGTGTTTCCACGGACCAGAGGCCGTTAAAAGCCTATTCGGTCTGTTAAGCAAAAATAAAAAGGGAAGAAAATGAATGTTTTTATTTTGTTTGTAAGTGTCAAAATCTGTGATGGTGTGTCTTCCCCCCGCCCCTCACATGATGGTATTGCTACGCCTCAGGACTGTCTCAGAGTCTGACATCAGCGCACCGATTCCACAACTCCTCGTTTCCCCAAGCGCTGAGGTATCGGCAGCAATCGAAACTATGACGACGTTGAGAGGCGATTTACGTGATAACGCCCCAGCAGGAGACAAAAAAAACCCCAAAACGACAAAAACTCTGGCTTGTCCTTTGAAACACTAATTAAATGGTTGCGTACTTTAAACACAGTCATTAGCCTTCCCAGAATCCCCTGCACCATCATCCCGACTCAATTTTCCTTCATTTCTTTATTATCAAACAAACCCCACTGCAGGTCTAAAGTTCAAACTGCAATAGTGGTGTTAATGTCCATATGGAGGGGAGGAAAAAAAAAATCACTGCATTTGTCAAAACAGGTGTTGGCCACTCTTAATGTTTTGGCTGCCAAAGTCAATGAGAGAGGTATTGGCTGTCGAGTGTCACGGTTCAGTCACACCTGAGAGCCAACAGATCATGAGGATTAGAGGTACAAGACAAACGTTCCAGTCATTAACTGACTAACGCAAAGTGCTATTTCAGCACATTCCTTCACAGGGAGAGGGAGGGAGAGAGAGCGCGCATGTATAAGAGAGCATAATACTCATAAGAGAACATAATAATATAAATGCTTTGAGCAGTGGTGTATCTAAAAGAAGCCAAACACAAATACACACACACACACACACACACAGATGCTTTGGTGGCAATCAAGCTGAGTGTGGAGCACACTGCTGGGTAGGAAGAGAATAATCCGTGCTGTGAGAAACAGCCAGAAAGTCCACACAGGCAACAACGCTGCTTACATCACATCGTCAACGCCGTTAAAGTACAAACAGGCAAACTGCTGCAACAGATTCATATACCATGCGAGAGAGACAGACAAACAGTGACGGGTGGAGAGAGAGAGAGAGAGAGAGAGAGAGAGAGAGAGAGAGAGAGAGAGAGAGAGAGAAAGAGAGAGAGAGAGAGAGAGCATGCTGTGGGATCTGTCAGGATGAAACAATACTGCACCCAGCCCCCGGAAAGCCAAAACGAGAAAACAGAAAGCCGTACGCTAGCCTGCTGAGGTGAATCGTCTCGGCGTTGGCCGTGATGTTAAAGAAAAAAAAGGAAAGAAAAAAAAAGGAAAAGTACCTTACCCATGCTGGAGTGCTGTAAGGCGCCATTATAGCAGCTTTGGAAGGCTGCAGCTGTCCCCAGCGTGGTGGGAGCAGCAGGGGAAAGATTTAAGAGCAGGAGAGAGAGAGGAGAAACAACGGGAGACGAGCTTTAGCTCTTCCGCAGAGCGGCAGCGTGGGGCGGGCGAGCTCCTCCCACCCCCTGTTGGACAGGTAGGCTGTGGGACAGCTGAGTTAGGGGTCCAGGAGCCCCTTCGCTGGGTTAAGCTCTCCTCTGGTTCTCCCCTATCCCCAGCAGCACACAGAGCTATAAATACCACCACTACTGGGAACATTTGGGGGGGGGGGGGGGGGGGGTGCGCACGGGGGGAGGCGGGGGCGCCTGTATCACAGCATCTGTTTGGGAGCTGCTTTTCTCTTCCAGATCTGTCTGCCTGCGTCCCCCCCCCCCGCCTCCCAAATGTATTCCAGGATCACTTTACTCATTTCCTGCTCTCTCTCACTTCCTCCTCACACTTTTTTTTTTTCCTTTTTGCAAAAAGTCCTTGAATTTCCAACAAAGCCACAATGTGACAAAAATGCTTTTATTTTAACCCCTGGGTGTCAATCAATGGATCTGACTGACAGTTTAATTAGGCGATTGATGCAGACTGAGTTCAGTCTACATAATATATTCAGTGAGGTTAAGGACACAAAGAGCTCTGCATTACAGTGAGCATAGTTATCACATGTGTGATAATAAATTTATTGTCAAATCAGTCCTAAGTGCCTGGCTCATCTCATTTAGTCTCTTTAAAAGCCTCTAATCCACTCTGTTATCAGAGCTGTCATCAACTTCAAACAACCTTTGAATATTCATACAGCCAGTGGCCACAGATCTAAGGGAATCACAACCGCTGTGCTCTCAATACAACACTACATTCAAATGTTTACTGAAAATTCCTTGCCGAATAAAGGACTATTGATTCCTGCAATAAGAATACGTAAGCCAAAAAAAAAAAAAAAAAAAAAAAAAGCCTCACTTATGTTCCTCAGAAGAAAACTGTGGAACAGGAAATCGGTGAGCTCAAAACACTCGAATATATTGCCAACAAAAACATCTTGGATGCAGAGTTATGTTTTTCTCTGCTTTTTTTTTTTTTTTAAATAAGTGTGGGCACAGGTCAGACAGACATGTTCCTTTCTACAGCAGTAATGTGTTAGGATTTGTGATATCATAACTACCAATCAACATCATCATCATCATCATCATCATCAGAACAACTTGTCTGAAGGAGTGTGTGTTCTCAGTGTTACGTCACCTGAACACTGGTTAAGAAACCTACTCATCAGTGAGCTACATTACTTTTGTTCATCATCCAAAGGCAAAAACAATGTACGTTCCACACAAGATTTCATTAGTTCGCTGTAATTAGGGGCAGCTTAAGATGTGTGGAGACAGAATCAGGACAGTGATTGAGAAGAAGTAAAAAGACTTTTTTTCAGCTGATGTGTTCTAATGGAAAACTGGAACTTGCATGGGACATTTTTCAATACACTACACTGGGAAAGCATCTGCATAAATATAATGCAACCCTTCAGCCACTCCTGTAAACAAATTGGGAAGAGTTTTTCCTTGTAACCAACCTCTTTATAGTCCACTGAGTAAAGTCAAGCAGTGAAGCCAACAAGACAAGAGAGATTTCATTCCTAAGTACTACTGGCACCAATCACAGCACACATCCCTTTAGTGCAGTGCAGACTACAGGTAAAGCTGCTTCCTATATACTACACAACAAATCTATTAAACCGTTCATAATACAACTCTCCCTCCATATCAGATAACAGGACGCCATGCAAACGTTTCTTTAACTTTACCTGCGTGAATGTGCCACATGTACAACGTCAAAGTGTTAAAACGTCAAAGACTTCAGTACAACGTAAAAGGCGGAGAGCTGGCTGATTCATGAGCACACATGCCCCTAATTCTTATGAATAAAACCTGCAGTGATCTTAAAAACTCTCAATGCAGTGATCTTAAAAACTCTCAATGGCTCGAGGATTAAACACAAGCTTAAATGACGTGAGACACGAAGAACAGTACAAGGCCTTTTTCCGAAAACAGTAAGAGAGCTGAAGTACTGCACAATACCGACAGCTCAAGACTGAAAAGAATAAAAAGAGGACTGGAAAGAAGCAACGCCTTATTTCAAACGTAGACGAAATAGTACTTAATAGTTTTGGTCATTAAATACATTACAAACCTTGACTTCCCCCGCTAACTTAATTTTAACTTCAATATGAGTAGGGAGTCGGGTATAATCAGACTACACTGCCAACAGATACTGAATTTAGACGTAACAGCAAACGATGTGATTTGTTTGTGCGTCTGCCTCAAAATCAGAACCACCGCCATAGATCATATCACATCTTTGCATCGTGTGGGAATGCGAATTCCTTTAATTTTCTCCGATCTTAGGGCGGAGTGTATGCACCTTAACCGAATCACAGAGCTAAAAGGAAGCTTGGCCTTCAACACAGTTCAGTGCTGAGATGCGACTAGCATAACCTGTTGGACGACCTTTGCCATAAATATGATCACAATTTGTTCCGACACGACGTGCGGTCTCGCAGTAACTGATGTTACAATGTAGCTTGTTAGCTACCGCAGTTTGTCTGGTGTCGTTAACAGGGACCACTGACACCTTGCTGGCTAAACACGCTTGAAACGCTACTGCCGGACTCAAACTGACGTGCTAATGCTAACTATTTAAATCAGCCATTAAGAGCTAACCTTGAATTTCTTCATTAAGACAAACACAGCGCCTAGCCACACCACCAATGTATGTGCCACATGCAAAGAACAGTACATATAGCTGTATATTTAAGTTGTTGTGAAGAATGTTTTAAGGGGAACGAGAGTAAGACATGCGCGGGTACCTTCCGCTACATCTTCATCTATTGCTCCTTTCACTTGAGAGAAACACCACTGGAAATCGTTCCCTCCTCCGACGCCTGAAATATCAAAATAAAAGAAAAATGTGGGTGTAGGAAGCAATAATATTTGCCACCAACAGTAACTGACCCAAGACGTATTATGCTTTAAAATAACTTTGTTAATGTATTGGTGAGGCTTGTTTCACGTACAAGCAAACAGTTAAGTCAGTGGGCTGGTAAACTTGCAGTGCTGGCTGTAGGCCGCACAGGATCGGGCCCCCGCCTACAAAGTAAGCAACCTTACCTGCCATTGCTTCCTTCTGCAGCAAACCTGGCTTCACTCTGGTTATTCCGAACTTTATCTGAGTAATCACTGTTGGGCTACGGAGCAGATAATTCAGAGGAAAAGTAATTTGACACGAAAATCTGAGCAACCAAAATTGCCCGTGATTTTATTTCTTTTCAAGATGGCGCACATTGCCAGTCGACATGACACAGTGACGTCATTTAATAGACGGCCCTCAAAAGGCTGCTTCCTGATGAACAGAGAGCGTCACTTCTGCACATACTGTGCGCAGACAAGACGTTCTCCTAACAATGCTAGATACATACATACATACATACTTTGAGCCTAAAGAACCGAATAGCAAAAGTATGTCGGAATATATAACTATTGATAAAGCTGGTTTACAAGGAAAACAAGAATTGTACTCAAAATCTGTGACTGTGCCTAGTGTTTATTAATCACTTTTTAAAGAATCATGTACAATATTTTTGACACTACTGCGACTCATTATTATTATTATTATTATTATTATTATTATTATTATTATTATATCTTCTTTCATCTCGACTTGTCCAGGTCGGTTGCTGATTTTTTTTTTTTTTTTTTTTTGCTTTTTACCGGAGTTCGTACTGGTCCTCTGGGAGTTCCAGTATCTGTTGAGCGATGTACCCATTTCCAAGCAGCATTGCTTCGACGTGGGCTGTTTCCTTGTGTGCACCATGCAGGCGTTCGAGGTATTTGTTCAGCTTGGAATGGACAATAACAACAACAACAAAATATTATTTTTTAATTTCATCAATCTGTGCTGTTGCCCTAAACCATGTTCGTAACATCATGTTTTTGTAGGCTAAACAGACATCACAGGACATTCAGCATGCCTTATAAGCTTGGTACTATAGGACCTACTTGATTTGAGTTTTTGTTTATTTTTGCTGAAATTATTTCATAACTCATTTTCCTGAAACTCCATCTCTTTACTACCTTACCTGTCAGCTGGTTTATTCCAGTGTACCGCTGCCCTGCGGGATACGGGGAGTCCTGTTTTATGTACAGGTTCATCTGCCGTGCTGTGGAACCTGGGCTTTCATGTTGTGTGAAAACACAGTAGCTTTAACCTGGTTCAGGTTGAATGGATTAGAATGAAATACAAAGCTTTAGGTCAAACAAAGCCATTCTTGAGAAAACAATTGAGTAAAATGGAGTATTTACAGGGCAAAGGTAACACTTGAGTTCTTTGGTATTATACTTTAAACAGACAATGAAGCTTACTCACCAGTTCCTCATGGCAATAGGTCACTGTTCATTGCTTTCTCATTAAGATGTGACATGTAAGAAAATCTATCAGTATGTTAAATGTAGCTAACACATGAAATCACCCAGTCCAACCAAAAAAAAAAAACCTGTCAATCTAGAAGTCATCATATGAACAAATGTCTTGCTTTCCCTACTCTTGAATATAGATGCAATCCAATAAGGACAAGACCAGTATAAACCATTGCACAACACCGAGACTCCAAGGCGAGTGCAGGGGATTTTTGCATAATGTGTGATTCAGTATCAGCAAAAAACAATCAGTCAAAGCTTCACAAAGAATCTGACATCACACACTTCACATGCAGCACTCTTAGCATTCATACCCAGCAAACACACACACACACACACACACACACACACACACACACACACACACACACACACCAACAAGAACAATAGCAGCAGCAGTACTACAATTAGAGAAGAAAATCGTATCAGTAACAATTTTGTGGGATTACCACTTGGAGGTGCTAATCCGATAATGTAATTATTTTGGGGGGCTCTAAGGGTGTAGACAAATAGACAGAGCAGGGCTATTCAATCACAAATTCATATAGGCCTAAAATCCTAAACCAGACATTGTTCATTGGCCACAATTTTTTGTGTTTTTATGTTGGAAATTTTTCTTTTACATGTTGACAAAAACATAGTTTCATATTGTAGCTTGCTCACAGCTAGATATTGACTATGTGGCTAGCAATATGTTTATAGTACTCTAAGGCAGGGTAATATATATGGTAATACATCCCCATACTGTTGTACTGTTAATATATCAGCACTCATGGAATAACTCTTGTCTGAACAGATCATTCGATTGGAAGTAACTGTGCTATTTGAATGTGACTGCAATCATCTGTAGTTTGCTCTTGGGCCAGATTTGGTCAGCAGGCCACCGACTGAATAGGTCTAGGAGGGAGTAAGATGATTAAGATGATGCAAGATGATTAAAAAAAGTTTTCTCACTGAAATAGCTTTATAAGTACCCCCAAAATTCAATATGTTCTGTAAGGCAATACCTGGCCTACATATTCATATCAACGATTTACTATATTTCAGATAAAATTTAAAATTAGGTCAACTTGACAAAAGCAAAAGAAGTTTGTGAAAACACATTGCATGCATAGTTTTTTTTTGTAGCGAAATGACAATCTGTCTCACTCAGACTTTATTGGCATGATAAGTGGGCTAAACAAACCAACAAACAAGCCAGCCAACAAACAGTTTTGGTACAAAAACAATTAATTAAAAAACAATAAATGTGGGGGGCTATACAGCTCAAGTGAATTTTTGTTCAAAAAAACAAACTTCACCACATTGCTTTTTTTACATGTGTTATAGTCTGCAATAAGAAGTACCTCAAATCACAACTGTAGCTGACTGTCAGTGGATATGCAACACAATTGTATTTTTTCTTAAACAAACTGCTAAAAAACACAATTATCATAAATCTACAAAATGATCAATATACCAGCTACATTGTACTCTGACTGTAATACTAACAACAGGAGACTAGAACAATATAACCCAGTATTTCCCTGTCTTGTTCCTTGGGATTTACAGTTTTCACAGTCTCTTTGCAGCATCTCTGTAGACAGACATATAATGAGGTTTAGGACAAATGGGTCTGCATGAAAACACAAACAAAATAAATAAACAAATAAACTGAAAGAGGGCACCCCTTTCCCTTAAAAATAAAATAAAATAAAATAAACATAATAAATGGACCTGGGGGGTATTCCAGAAAGCGGGTTTAGTGAAAACTCTGAGGTAGTTAACTCAAAGTAACCCCTACTAACCCCTACTAACAATTTCTTTAAGCATACAAATAATAATGTTACTTTCTCTGGAAACTAACAGGCCCAGCAGATGGCAGTACTCCACTAGAAATAGAACTCCTCCGACCAGTCCAAGCTGTTCAACCAAATCCAGCTGTCTGTCAAAGCAAATGGGTTAGTGTCCAACACGTCGGTCATGTCAGAAAGCTGATCTTACACTAACTCAATTACATTTTAAAACACGAGAAGTCAAAGACTCAATTGGCTTGTCTTTTGTTGTAAATTGACACAGTTGTTCCCTGGACCGCAGCCTGCCGTGACTAAGCCTGTCTCCCTGTGAGAGCTTGTTTGCTATGTATATTTGATGTTATTTTTCAATTTTCTTCTCAGACGTGATAGTAAAATAAATCCCCCGGTGGCTTATAACCTCATTCTGTGAATTCATATGTAGCATGCTCTAATTGAAAAACAGCCATCTAATGACTACCACCTCTACTGTGACCAGGAAATGGAAGCAATTGTTACCTATATGTCAGAGAAAAAGCACGTGTCTTATTACAGATATCTCCCACATCTTAGATTCATGGTATTCACACATTCCAATAACAGGTTTTTTTTTTTTTTTTTTTTTACAGTCTAAGATAGGGGGAATATCTATAATAAGACACCCACCCACACATACACACACACACACATATATATGTGTGTGTGTGTGTGTGTGTGTGTTTATAATGTATACATATACACACACATAAGTGTTTACCATATTATATACACAAAATTTGTTACCTTCGTTCTCAGTAAATAGGAACAAGCCATTACTAAAATTGCTGTATATTTACTGACTGCACTGGTAGCTGGACAGTGTAACAATGACAACACGGAAACATTATAATACTCTAAGTGTTTATCATCAGAATCAAAACATTCTTGAAGTATGTTTGCAAGGATCGAGATACTTATTTATTAATTTTTAAGTACTCAGCTCATTACAGAAACAGAGAATACAAATGTAATATGTCGTATAAGCCCTTAATTGTTGTGGGAGACTGAGAAGTGGAACACTCTGGTTTGTGAGGTTTATTGTTCTGTTCACTAATAAGAAAGCTAAAGCACATGTATGGTTGAATGTTTGTTTGTTTTTGTTTTTGTTTTTTTCTTTTTCAGGCCCCCCAGAGAACCTGGCTGGCATTTAAATCCAATAAGCAAATTGAAAATAAATTGAATATTCCGCAGAAAAAAATAGCATTCATTTAAGGAAGAGAAGGGAAAATGGTTTTGCCTCATCACAGTATAATTACGTTTTCATTGCTCTCTCCATAGCAACTAATACACAGTCATTATGCTTCTCCTCCGGAGCTTAATACAAGTTCATACAAAACTCCCATTAGGTCAGATGATTGAAAGGAAGTTATGATATAAATGTCATGAAAAAACAAACAAACAAACACCTCATTTAGTTAATTATTGATGATGATGTCTAGTAATTATATGTTGATTTGTTTATTTGACTGAAATGTGAGCCCAAATATTTTTGTCTTAGAAGAAGTTGCATGAACATTTAATTCCACTATATTTTAAAGGCCAGTGGTTGATACCTGGTGCAAAGGTTAATCTGGAATCTGGACTCCCACTGGATAGTGTATAACTTAAGATATGTTACATTCTGTATTTTATCAAAACTTGATCAGCCTTTTTTTGCGTGTGTAAATATCAGTGTGTTCCCACAGTATTGGAACTGTGAAACAACACAGTATGAATATATCTTCCTCTAAACTATTTATTGACAAGTTTCATATTAGTCTTCTCCACAGGCTGGGCTTTTTACATTTCTCTGTTGGCAAACTGTTTGTTCTTCATGCTCTCTTTCTCTCTCTCTCTCTCTCTCTCTCTCTCTCTCTCTCTCTCTCTCTGTCTTTCAGTGACTGACTTAATTTCATTGATATTCTTTCTCTTGAGTCCATGTTCATGAAAGATTAATCAGTAATTTCTCTGAACTATTTACAGCAAAATGAAACTTTGACACTGGGGTAATCAGGACCTGCTATTTAAACTCAGAAATCTACAAAAAAAAAAAAAATACACGCTGTTGAAAAACAGATGGTTAGTCGAATCTAGGCTGTGATCTCTGCGGGACATATTAAGGACAGTCTGAACTTGAACAACTTGAAAATGTATTTGTGCAGTCAACAAATGCAACAGTGTCTATTTCTGTGTGTTTGTGTGTGTGTGTGTGTGTGTGTGTGTGTGTGTGTGTGTGTGTGTGTGTGTGTGTGTGTGTGTGTGTGAATGAGTGTGCATTCATTGTGTGTCCATATTAAGTCATTTGGAGAAAGGGGAAAGGGCATTTTTGCTGAGAACAAAAGACAGGTTGATGCACATAATTAAAAAAAACTGTCAGGCCTCTTTACAACAGCCATTTACACACTATGCAGAAACCTGATTGGTGGGACTTGAGTGCTAGGTCAACAAGCTGCATCTGAACTATTATAATGGGGAGTTTGAATTAAACTGAAAGAGCTTGTGTGTGGTAGTGACCTAGAAAAACGAGTCAGTGAACAGGACTAACACATTCCATCACCGAGTGAAAAGGTTAGAGATACCAGTATTGGGGCTTCCAAGTTATTTAATTCATCTTGACTCTTGCACATGCTATGGATTCCGACGAAACTAGTAAAAACATAAAGGCCACTCTTGTAAATCCTCCTCTGACCTTTTCCTGGCTTGGGAAAGAAACCCAGTAAGTCCTTTTTCACTGGGCTTGTCTAGCGACGATCATTCTCACAGCTCTCAACATTAGGTCTGGTTGATATGCTAAAAAGAAAGGTCACTTCAATAACTGTTGACTTATAAAGTTTTTTTTTTGTGAGACTGAAGTGTGATGATGATATCCTCAGCTGTGATGCAGACACACATAAAATGAAACTGCTTTCCAGTGATAGGCCGCTCACACTCACTGCTGACAGAAAGCGAGAGTGTTTTTTTTTTTTTTTTTAAATTATTCAAAGAGAGTGGCAATGCTTTGCAGTCCACTTCTCAGCAAAAGCAAAAACCTCCTGAGTCAACATAACCAAGACAGAAAAGAACTGCTCAGTTTACAGAAGTAAAAAATCTGGTTTTGAATGTTAAACAATAGAAGACATAAATAATAGCAAGACTTCCCTGAACAATTAATTAGAGACTTGTTTGAATTTTAGCCCACACTTTTTAATTGAGTATGGATCTACAGATTAATTGTTCTGCCGCACTAGTCGGGCGTTTCATATTTGTGTGTGTGTGTGTGTGTGTGTTTGTGACTTTGTATTTGTATTGTGAGTGCATGTGAGTGCATGAGTGTGTGTGTGTGTGTGTGTGTGTGTGTGTGTGTGTGTGTGTGAATTTGCATTTGTATTGTGAGTGCATGTGAGTGCATGAGTGTGTAAGTGTGTGTGTGTGTGTGTGTGTGTACGTGTGCGTGTGAAAAACATGGATGCATCAGCAGGAAAGGTTCAGTTGACCTCTCCTCCGCCCCTCTCGGCGGCATAATTATCATCCTGCGTTGTCGGCAGCATAGCACAGAGAGTGTCTAGTGCATGCTGAGAATGAGCCTAGAGGAATACTACAACCTGAGTCCTCATCATGGTCTTCCGCTTGGCCCCAATGGGGCTGTGAACAGCTCTAATCAGAGGGGGCAAAGGCCTTGAATTTCAATCAACATCAAACACTGATGCCTGGAATCTCAAGAAATTAAAAAAAAAGGGAAAAAAGAGATAGAAAGAGAGAGAGACAGATAGAAAGATGTAAAAAAGAGAGATAGTGAAAGAGTAAGAGACAGACAAAAAGAGAAAAGAGAGCAAGAGGGAGAGAGAGAGAGAGAGAGAGAGAGAAGGAAAAAAACGGCCAACGGAACGTTATTCTTTGGGAAAAGGCCGCTGGATTCATGTTTGAGAAGTTGATGGTGGATGGGGTCTTGTAAGGCACTGGGCATGGTGTATGAAAAGCTGATGGTGGATGGGGTCTTAGATTCATGTTGGGAAGCTAATGGCGGATGGGGTCTTAGATTCATGTTTGAGAAGCTGATGGTGGATAGGGCCTTGTAAGGCACTGGGCATGGTGTTCTACACATAACAGTTTCCTCTAAAGATGATTAACTGCCTTAAGGCCTCAAGGGTTGAAACTGGACAGGCTGGAATTCAAAAATATTACAGCAATTTTCTACATAGTTACAATCTCGTTTTCATAAGCATATATTCCCTGTAAATGCCAGGGGCTGTCACACACTGGAATGGTTTTGGCGGTAGGTGTTAAACTGGAGGGCTTTTGGCTGCGGCACTGTTTCATATTACTGCATTGCCCTTTAGCAAGTTTAATCTAGATTGCCTGACTGGAGAAAAAAAAATAATGTTGAAACATGTAGGCCAATATGATGTATGTTTGATTCAAGTGTATGCTTGATGACAAATAGTAAAACTATGTGACCCCTTGTTTGTGATGTTACGTCTGTGAGTATAAAAATATGTTCAGTCTCAATGTGGAAGAAGAGTAAATGAAGCATATGGAATACATAAACTGTTTATGTTTCTGACACAAACGACATACCAGGGGCCCATCACTAGCCATACTGAAGAAAATGTTTTGCTTTTTAGAAATGTCGGTGTGTTTCTTCTGGGATTATGTGTGGATTACCAAAACGTTTGCTAATGAAGGTGAATTTAAATGTACAGAAAGAGTTGTAATGAGAGGGGATGGTATATATTAAGCATGTGATGTAGTCACTGGTGCTTCTTGTTCTACTGCACAGATACAAAGCACTGGGCAAATTTATATCCCAGCCTTGTCCTGCAGCAGGAGTCATTAGTAACATAATTCATATCCCTAATGTCTCCTCTAATATGAGACAGATCATTAAATTATATCAGGCACTCTTACACCTCCTGTCATATATAAATTATGACCGATGCGTCACGCAGACATCATAGGTCATGCATTCTCCACAACAGATGCACGTCAAACTTCAGTCTGAGACCAAACCCTTGTCAATACACTGCATTTATGTTACATGCTGCATGTTGTGCTATACCTTCTTCATAACTAAATAAAATTATGGCTCCAGCCAACTCATAAAAGCAAGAAACAGAATACAGAATTCATGGTACGCTGCCTTTTTAATGAACTTAATAAAAAAAAATCAGGAATTCAGAGCGGAGAGCAGAGCTCAGGCTTTGGTTTATTTTTCTTGGGTTAGGTGATAGACACTGTCTGGAGACTACAGACCCTGTGTGACTTTTCCCTCCATCAGCGACCAGGCAGAGTCAGGGCTGCTGCCATGCTCTGAGTGCGACGCAATCCCATGATGCCATGTGACAGAGGAGATTTAGCTCTATGTCTGTCGTCCCAATGTGACCTGACAGCAGCCACGGGGATTCCTTGGGCCCAGGAGTTGAACCTGTCTGGCTTAAAGAAGAGACCCCATGCCTAAACACACTCCACACGGTTTAGATCGTGAATACAAATTTTACCATCACATAAAAACTGTCACATAATCTTGAATTTGAACTTGAAATTTTTTTTTTATATATACACATATATATATATATATATATATATATATATATATATATATATGACTCCTCAAATGTGACTATTGTAAGCAGTGCTGTAGACACTATGTGACAATGATCTTGTTATTGTAAGGACTGTCTACTCTTTTTTATTGTAAGGACTGTTACTGAAGTGCTAGTTGAAATAGACGTGTTTAAGAAATCCACAAATAGGGGTGCTTGGTGCACCTATGTCATGTTGACAGGACACAATAAGAGTTGGTTAGGTAGTCTGTAATGTAATTAGACTGGCAGCTCGCAACTCATCGTATGGATGATGTACTTAATTCTCTCTGCGCCAGAACAAGAGTGTTCTAATAGAGTCTGTTACTATTAGTGAAGAAAGTGTGCTGTGTTGTGTTCCCGTGATAAGATAATAAATTGGGATCTTGTAACTGAAATCCAATAACACGCCACAAAACTCTGTCTCTGAATACCTCCGTCAGCTAAGAGAAACCCATGACAGCATATTGTTTTTATTAGTGTGTATGTGTCACAGTTTGATTGAGAGAGGATAAATGAATCCTACATTTGCCCCCTTGATGTTCATCCGACAATTGAAACTGTTGGTAGTTGCTTCTTTGTCTTTCTGGTTTGGGCTGAGCACTGGAATTCCCCACTGACTGAATTATGTCGCCTGAACTCTCAGTCGCACTTGATTACCCTGTTTCCTAAAATGGGCTAGTTGGAAGTTAATAAGTGCACAATTAACGGATAACAATTTACATACAATTTACATAAATGACTTCCTCTGACTTTCGACTTTCAACTCAGTAGACAAATGATGTGAGACTGAATGCAATGTATTACAAAACAATGTAGCAAGATTAGCAATTTTTTATGGCAATTAGAATGAGTGTAAATGATGTCACGTTAATTTTATGGTGATGTAACAATTGTGTTGCGAGTGCCTAATTCTCAATAACAGTTATTACCTGAAAAATTGCTTTTGATCGAAGAGGGCAGTAGAAAGAGATGCTTCAACGTTCATCTTTTCGATCCTTCAGTGACAAACGCAATTTCATGGCCCTGTATGTCTAAAAGAACTCTTATTGCACCTGGGAATTTCATGCTTCAAGTAGAAGTAACCTCTATTTTTAAAACAATGCTTTATAACTAGCTGACAGTATATTGTATCCTTACGTGGGTAAATTGATCAGCGCTTTCGGAATGTTATAAATAGTGCTTCCACTCTCGTAGGCAAGCCTCCTGATGCATTACATCTGTCTAGTAGTACACATACAGATGTCAAATATTTATAGTTACACTACCCAATATACTTATGGAATTTCAAAATGAACATAAGAGAAAAAAAAGAAAAGAACAAAATATGTAAGTACTGCTCCACCGAGATAACATATCATAAAAATTGTGTCAACAATTTAATTGTAGGCCAGTAATTGATAAAATATAGTCATATGTCAACATGAATTAATGTCGTATTTATATTTAAGAGAGTTCTGTGGTATTCAGAGTTGTGAATAATCCTCACATCTAATTAAGATCTAATTTATGCTCAGCTGCTAATTTCACAGCTGATGATTATACATTATCAACTGTGAAATCAAATACTGTATTTTTCTTAAAGCTTGGCCAAGGAAGAGCATAAACAGAAATAAACAGCACTCCAAATTTAACAGCTGCCTTCTCTTTGAAACTTATTTCCTGACTAACACAACAAATCTCTTTCTGTTAGATAACTCTGAAATTACACCAATGAGCCAACCAAGTTTTCATGCAGACACAAAAGAATTTTATAGTTAACAATGTCAAAACCATGCTCAGGAAATAAATGTTGATAGCACCATTGCTAAATCTTAGCTGACACAGCACCGAAAGTGAACAAGTCTCTGTGTTTAGGCTAGCAAAAAAGGCCAAAGTACAAAACAGAACATTCATTACAAATGTAGCAGATCAAATGAAGCTTCCTGTACAACAGCCTTTCATCTGATGCTCCCCTGCGGATTCTCACCATCAGTGTTTACGGTTAATACTATGTTTTGATAGATGCAATCACGGTTTTAGTGCAATATTTACACCACTGTTGCCTTGCTGACTCTGAGTTTGGTTTAGTAACAGGCTGATTGTGAGTTTGATTTAGTAACAGGCTGACTGTGAGTTTGGTTTAGTAACAGGCTGACTGTGAGTTTGATTTGGTAACAGGCTGACTGTGAGTTTCGTTTAGTCACAGGCTGACTGTGAGTTTGATTTGGTAACAGGCTGACTGTGAGTTTTGTTTAGTCACAGGCTGACTGTGAGTTTGGATTAGTAACAGGCTGTCTGTGAGTTTGGTTTAGTAACAGGCTGACTGTGAGTTTGATTTGGTAACAGGCTGACTGTGAGTTTGGTTTAGTCACAGGCTCACTGTGATTTTGGTTTAGTCACAGGCTGACTGTGAGTTTGGATTAGTAGCAGGCTGTCTGTGAGTTTGGTTTAGTCACAGGTCGAGTGTGAGTTTGGTTTAGTCACCTGCTGACTGCGAGTTTGATTGGGTAACAGGCTGACTGTGAGTTTGGTTTAGTAACAGGCTGACTGTGAGTTTGGTTTAGTAGCTGACTGGCTGTGAGTTTGGTTTAGTAACAGGCTGACTGTGAGTTTCGTTTAGTCACAGGCTGACTGTGAGTTTGGATTAGTAACAGGCTGTCTGTGAGTTTGGTTTAGTAACAGGCTGACTGTGAGTTTGATTTGGTAATAGGCTGACTGTGAGTTTGGTTTAGTCACAGGCTCACTGTGATTTTGATTTAGTCACAGGCTGACTATGAGTTTGGATTAGTAGCAGGCTGTCTGTGAGTTTGGTTTAGTCACAGGTCGAGTGTGAGTTTGGTTTAGTCACCTGCTGACTGCGAGTTTGATTGGGTAACAGGCTGACTGTGAGTTTGGTTTAGTCACAGGCTGACTGTGAGTTTGGTTTAGTAGCTGACTGACTGTGAGTTTGGTTTAGTAACAGGCTGACTGTGAGTTTGGATTAGTAGGAGGCTGTCTGTGAGTTTGGATTAGTAGGAGGTTGTCTGTGAGTTTGGTTTAGTAACAGGCTGACTGTGAGTTTGGTTTAGTAGCTGACTGACTGTGAGTTTGGTTTAGTATCAGACTTCTTCTTCTTTTTCCACATGCTGGGAGCAAAAGGAGACGCAGGGAAAACCCTGCAAAGCTGTCATTCTAATGAGCGAGAGAGAGAGAGAGAAAGAGAGAGAGAGAGAAAGAGAGATTCTTGACTGTAAACAATAGTTTCTCAAGAATGTAGCACACTTTTTTTTACAACACTCTATATTTTAATTGGTACTTCTTTGACCCTCACACTTGAGGTGTTTTGCTGAGTGTGACACGCATCCCTTTCTTTTCACAGACTTTCTGCCCTCTATTCATGAAGCGTCTTATTTACCTTTTAGCGAACACACCATTAGACCCTCTGAGAGGCCTGTGAGGTTGGGCATTAATGATTCTCTGTGCCTATTAAATCAATGAGGCAGAGCTCCTGGGAACTAACTAGCAGCAGGATGCTACAAATTAGACCCACTACACTGCAGAGACTCAATGGGACTATTTAAAAAAACTGCCACACAGAGTATTAAGGCAAAGTCAAGAGCAAACATTTAACGAAATTTTATCCGCCTATCATTTCCACTTACGTTCTGAGGCAATGTTTATGAATGGTGGCAAATATGGACTGACCGAAATACAGAGCACTGACATGTGTGGAACAGGGACTTATCAAATTTTCTAAGGTCATATTAATGCTGAGGATGGTACAGATGGCACAGATTTGTAGTTTTATTCGTATTATTAATAATAATGTAGCAAGGAGAAAAAAAAAACTCCACAACTCCCTCACAGCAGAAAATGGACAAAAATGAAGCTGAAGACTTAGCTGTCAACAGTTTAGGCAAACACCCAGCTGTGTTTATTTTCATGTAGTGAAACAAAATTTCACTTAGGAATGTCACGTATTTCTCACCTTCAACTTTACAAGAACCAATATCACTGTCTCACTTTTTTGCTTACCACTCAAAACATTCAACCACTCATTACATGGTGCAAATGTGTCATTTTTAAAAGAAAGAAAGAGAGAAAGAAAGATAGAAAGCAAAACAAAACAAAACAAATAAACACTCCCCCTCACCTCTTTAGTTACATTTTGTGAGGTTTAAAACTGACACAATCAGCGTGAAACATGATGAAGTGTATTGGTTTGCATTTGAAATGTCAGTAGGCATTAACCATTGCAGTTTAGGTACACAATAGAAATAGCTTTTTTTATGGACTTTATCCTTTGTGGTCACCATTTCACTAAACAAATCTTTGGTCATTTTAAATTACAGCAGGAATTTTGGATTGTAGCCAAAATGTCTTAGAGCTATTAAATAGCTAAAAAGGATCTCTCTAAAAAGGATGCAGGTGCACTCAGTGGATGTTTGGCTTGTCCCTTTAGCAATACTCTGCTGGAAACATTGATAAACAACACATTAAAGGCCATAAAGAGTGAAGCTGGGATAATTTTTATGGGGAGGTACAGAAGATACCAACGGCATCATTCTTAATTAGCGTTTGATGTAATTTGTTCCATAATCTTCTCATGGAGCTAAATGTAAATAGCCTTCTAAATGAATGCTGAGTCAAATGCAGAAGACAGGACTTTAGACAAGTCCATTACTTAGAAAACAAGCTGACTTGCTGATTATGCAACAAAGTGCAAGTTGAAAATTGCATCAGTGTAGAAAAATTGCCAGGATAGTTTTTTCATTTTTTCCCCTCTTTTTAGTTCCTGGGATCACAATACACCGGCAGTCTTATGGCCATGTGACTTTGCTTTGTAATGGGGATGGGAGTTAAGGAGTGTGACGCTGGGTGGCATGGGGTGTTGGGGGGGCGTGGTGGGGGGGGGGGTGCAAATGGGGTGATAATGGTGATCCTGGTTGTGGCTGGTTGCACAGCAATGGGGGAAACTCATTCTGAGAGGAAAAAAAAGGGGTGTATATGCGTGTGCTTCATTTAAATAAAACATTTTTATGTTTTAAAAGGCATTTTTATAATAATGTATTATTCATAATTTATTTGTGTATTATTTTTTATAATAATGAATTATTATTAAATCATTATTATGATGGATGTTATGATCATTACTGTCATGTGGCTAAACATAATTTAATGTAAACGTCCAAAGAACAACATTATAGTTCAGATACTAGGAATGGGAGCAGGAGATGTTTGAATCCTGACTCCCTCTGAGCGACTTGCTCTCAGCTTAAGGGCAAAAAAAAAAAAGGACACTGGTTAATTGCTGCAAGACTAGCTGACTGACTTTTAGACATTGTCTGATTTCTATTGACTGTATTTATTGTGGTGTTATTTCTGTGTTACTTTAATGTCAGGAAACCTTGACTGCCAGACCAGTGTTTTAAAATGGTTCTTGCATTTACTCTGTTCTCCATGACCTTTCCTGATATTTAGATGTAGATGACTATCTATGCTGTTGAGTGTGTGGAGGACATATGAAAAATCCAATAAGTAAACAAACAAACAAGAACCACAACTCAGTTCCAGGAAAAATATGGGCAATTTTTATTCACATTTTGCTGTCTCTCAGCCGTGGTTTGTGTCCTGGAATTCGCGAAGGCAAAGGATTATTGTTTTGCCAATTTGTAATGCAACAGAGGTAATATTCATATTCGGTCAGCCTTTTTTCCGATAACAGTAAAGACTCATCA
Organism: Chanos chanos; assembly: GCF_902362185.1. Lineage (NCBI taxonomy): Eukaryota > Metazoa > Chordata > Actinopteri > Gonorynchiformes > Chanidae > Chanos > Chanos chanos. The sequence goes on along the minus strand of NC_044499.1, from coordinate 32,994,870 downwards.
TGTCTGTTGTGTTGTTTTCTTTCAGGAAAAGTGTTGCTCATCTCCCCCCAGTAGACTTTGCTCACTTTTCCCATGCAGGCTATTCAAAGCATCCCAATTATGTAGTCTTGGAAGGAGGATCTGGGGAACTAGTGTCTCCCGCATGCAGTAGATTACACCTCACGTTTCAGCACAATGCATTCCTAAGATAATTCAACAATTCTTTTGTAAATATCAACACACAAGAGCCCAATTAACACAATATTTGCATTATAACAAAGTTATGCAGTAGAACATAAAATTAGAATCCTAATTCTGTGAAGAGACACAAAAGATCTTAAGGTTTCTGCTGTCAGCCCTGAGAAGGAAAGATAACATTTGGTAACATTTCATTGCCCTAATCTCTGCATTAAAAAATCACTTGTTACACTGTGATAAGCTCCTATGAAGCATAACTTTACCATAACCGTAACCTGGTACAACTTCACAATAAGACTACCCTTATAAATGGTTTGTGAATGGTTTATAATTAATTCATTAATTAGGTTGTTAACACTTTATAACTCATTAATAAGCTGTTATAAAACATAGGATAGAAAGCGCAACAGTTACCTGTTGCTTGCCAAATAGTGATCCCACATTTATCTGTACTGTTAAGCCTCGGATCTCATTGGTTACCTAGCTTACTTTGTCTTCTCCATCAACCAGCATTTATACCTGTCAGCCCCATCAGATATTTGTTAATAAGTTACTGGCATTTAACCACCATTAGCATACCTTAATAGTCATCATAGTTGTTCATCATGTAGTCTTTGTGTTGTGTGGTTATTTCTTGTGATAGTTTAATGTTATCTGTGCACTGTAAATGTCATTGTCTGCTTGAATGATGTACTTCCCTCCTACCGTGTCAGCATGTTAAGTATATTACATCCTGGTTTGTGCTGTTGCAAAATAAAAGACAGTGTCATTACTCTAGCAACCAATATGTAAATGGTGATGTGTTTTACACTTTATGATAAGGCTCCCATTTGGCAGTTATAAATGTTAGTAATTCATCAATAGATGGTGATGCATCTTACAATTTACAATTAGGCCCCCTTTGGCAGTTATAAATGTTAGTAACTCATTAGTGGATGATGATGTGTTTTACACTTTACAATAAGGCTCCCTTTCAGCAGTTATAAATGTTAGTACCTAATCAATAAATGGTCATAACAATGAGATGGAGCTGACAGTTTAACATGCTCATTGATAAAGGAACAACATAAGGTAAGCCAAGTGACTAGCAAGATCTGAGATTCAACAGAATAGATAGATGAAAAGTGCAGCATTAACTTGATCTTGCCAAATAGTGAGCCCACATCGATGTATAAAAACTGTGTTATAACTTGTTTATAATTGTTTATTAATTATTTATACTGATATATGTTATATGTTAAGTGTTTACAACTTAATTAATAACCTAATTGTAAGCCATTTATTAATCCTTTATAAGTGTAGTCTTATTGTAAAGTGGTACCCATAACCTTAATCCTTAATCTTAAGAAGCAGTAGAAGGTAGAAGCATAAACTAATCTTTCTAATAAATAGTGACAATTTCAGTTTCACTGTGCAACTAACCATTTGAGTAGAACTGTTTTGCGGCTATATGACAGTCAATTAAACTGCCCTTCACTGAATAGATATGCATTAGAACGTTGGCCTGGTTTCATTTCAGTGTTTGATTTCATTGTCAACCTTCCATTTCAGTAATCAATTATTAGGTCATTTCATTGTCAAATCCCCCCCCCCCTAGCCTTTTAAGAATGAAGAAACTTTCTGAAAATCCTGTTGCTCCGAACTCCTTGCCTCTCTGTCATGGGTAACAGGGGAAGGTCAAGCCTGTTTTTAGTGAGGGATGTCTCTATCACTGAAATGCATTATTTGCTAGAAGTGTATATAGGTTTCATAGTCTTAGCACAGCGCTTTATGGAGATACCGTAACATACAATCACAACTTTATATTATTCCTTGATTTATCTGGTACTTTTGTGGCACTTCAAAGTATTAGTTCAATTTTTGTACCCTGACAGATTGTAGATAGATTTTTAATCATAACAACATCCCACAATGCTGTTCTTCACCTCCGTGAAGGGCGTGTTGTTCAGGGGCTATATTCACAAGATGGATTTCCCATCGTCCCTGTAAAGGTGAAGGAGGGGACATGACGCTAATGACAATCTGTCTTAAGTCGTGGTGGCTCCAGCGCTGTTGCTTTAACGGATGAGTGGAGACAGCTAGGGAAACCACACACTGAGTTCCATGACAGAGTCCTGTAGTTTGTATGTAGCTTTAAGGCAGATTTGCTTCATAGGGACATTAACAGCGAAAGCTCTGAAGAAAACACATTCACACTGCCATTCACACAAAGGATATGTAAGTAATGAAGAAAACACACTTTGAAGGAGAATTTCAAAGGCATATTGTGACTGAGTATAAACCTATCAAATCTGTTCTTCTTCTCTCTCATGTCACAGTCTGTAACAGTTAGCTTCTTCACTTCTTGTCCAATGATATGCATGCAGGTAAAGAATTTTATTTATTTATTTTTTTGCAGTTGAGCGTACAGGTGTGAATTGTCAGAGACTACTAATAAAAATAAAATAAGATAAAATTTTATCATGTCATCTGGTCCAGGGCTGATTAGCAGTCAGCTAAGCTGAGCTTAGTCTAGAGTCCATACTAATCATACACTGGACATATTCTAGGAGTGTCATGGCTTTAATTAAACAAAAAAAAAAAAATCAAAGATGTATTTGAAGTAAGTTTTCAAAGCTTTTTGCCGTGTCTAAAAAAAAACCCTTCACTGAATTGAGGAAGATTTTGTGCCAGGTGCAGTCAGAGACTGCTGTTTAAAATGCTTGATACAGTGTTAACATTGCTTAGGATTTTTCACACTCCACATTTTTTAGGCTTACACTATAAAGTCTAAGCAGTTACCCTTATTTGAAAACATTACCCAAACACTATTGATTACACCCTGCAAATGTTACTGACTTTGCATAAAATTCACACATGTTAAAACAATAACATTTATTAAATGTAATCAAGTCAGTGAGTTTGCATCAGTTTTCAAAAATAATCGTTAAAATGAATTGAAAATTAGCCAGTGATTTGGTTAGCCTGGGCACCTGTTTGTTCAGCCAGCTGAAAAGGGTTTTTTTTTCTTTCAAGATAATTACTGTGAAAAAACATGGTCAATCTGCTTCAACATGTCAACATCTGAGGCGTGAAACGACATTCATTTGGAATAGCCATATTCACAAATATTACGTGTCTGAAAATCGTTACATTGTATATGAATGGCTGAAAGCGGGCGTCTGAGGACAAAATGAGAATCAATCAAAAGAAGTGACTGAGAGTGAAAGAATATTAATAAGCACGGCTCTCCCATTGGGCTAGAGATTGGTTTTCCTTCATTAGGATAATCAAGCCACAAACAAACAAACAAACAAACAAAACAATGCAACAACTTGGTGTGGTATTAAGACAACAAAACATGTCAACAAACTCAAATATACTGGCAAAATAGAGTAGAGGGACCAAGGGAGTCTATTGGATGGTCTCTTTAAACCGTTCAACTAAACAGTGTTTAAAAGCAATCTTCTCTGTTCAGGGAGGGGTAAACTGATATATGTTATTGTCAGTGGAATTGCTCCCTTTGACTAAATATTGTCTGAGGAAATAAAATGTTTTTTGTTTTTTTCATACAAGAAATTCTCATCAGGAAAATGTCCATTAATATTTATGAGCTTCCTCATACAGCACTGTCGTGGTGAAATGAATTCAATTTGCTTATGGCAAGATAAATGCAATTGTCAGGAAGTTAGTCATTTTTTATGGTTAAATTTGCAAAAAACTTAAAATATTTAAGGGCATGATTAGACATTGCTGGATACATTGTGAATGAATTAATAGCTCGGTTATTGAGATTATATTAATTATATTAATGAGGTGTGAAGCGAAAGCAAGGCCCCTGTGGTTAACTGCATTTTTGGGTGCAGGGACACAGTAGTTACACAAGGGAATGGGATGATAAATCAAAACTATGTGATTTATTTGTAACTGCTAAATAGACCTTCCTTGCAGCAGAATTTAATGTAAGCAGGTATTATGTTTCACAAGCTAAGAACTGTGATGACAAGAATAAAGATGCATATAGAACAAGTTTTGAACAGAGAAATGAATCATTTGATGAGATTATGTGCATTTACCTTAACTTGTGTTATTCATAGTGATCTTGAGAATCATAGTTTTTTTTTTTTTTTTCCCAAGTTTAAAGCAAAATGGTATGTGTTACACCTGGCGAGAAAGAAACAACATATGTAATTATAGCACTCTGAAAATATAGACTAGTCTTAGACGGTTTGCTTATTTTACTTCCAGTGAGCTGAAATTCCCATGTGTTAAATTTAGTGAGCTGAATCAGTAAAAAATAAATGAAGTTCTTTTAATGAGGAGTGGAGCTGCTTTCAGAAGAGTGTCAAACTTTCTTGGAATATTGTTACCCAAGCTTTGAATTGCTTCTCGTAGGAAACTGGTTCATTCTTCAAGAGAATAACTCTCCAATTCTTTGAGAGATGAAGAAATTAAAAAATGTATTTCAAACTTGACACCCTAAATCTTCCTATAAAGGTTCATTGTTTACATTTGGTGACTGTGGAGGCGATGGAAATGTTTGATTTCCTCCGGCGTTTGTAAAACTATTCTTAAATCTATTTCCAAGTGTGTAAAAGGGCATTATTATCTTAACATCAGAGACCATCTTGACAAAACTGTCTTGTTTGCACAACAAGGTGTGCCTCACAACCCAAAATCATTTGGTCATAATTATAGCCTGTGGAGGAATAACCAGATCTAGTGACTCCCACAAGACCTTTTTTCCCTACAACAGCACATCCACTATGAGGATTTAAATCTGAAAAACAATCAACATAGGCTGAAGACGTCCTCTTGCTTTTTTCGAAAATGAAACTAATCCAGATCCAGTGAAAGAGTAAAAGGCTACTCATAAGACCAGGCCCAGGACTAGGACTCCTTACAACAAACTGTGTATTTGCACCCATTGGCCTGAGTCACAAGTCATTTCCCTGTGGCAAACCAATGATAAACTTTAACTCTGGGAAACCCACTACAAGAGAGTTATTCGTATTTTCAGACATTCAGTCTGCGGCTGTTCAGTTCTGTGGTCATTTTTTGGTGTTATTGTTTGTTGGTGTTTAGTAGTTCTCCTATTACGTATGCATCTATCTTGACTGGCGAGTTTTGACAGCATTTCCCTTGACATGTTAAATGATTTTCTAATCTCCCACACTCCTACCATTATGAACCACATGTAGAATGCCTTTTAATTTCAATTCAGTTACTTCAAATGATGATTCTCTATTCATTTGGTATTTTGGTTATTTTGTCTATCCCCTGTGTTTTTTTTATTGTTTAATCATAATTTACTGTCCCATGCTAACTTGCTTTGGCTATTTTAAACGTTTTAAACACTTAATCTAGCACAGTGGAAGCATACAGATGCAATGAATCACATATTCAAGTTTATTAATGGTACTTTTGGAGGTCTTTAGCAACACTTACGGACTGAAACCCCTTAATGCAGGCTATTTTTCAGCATCATGCCCTTACATAAACACCATTTAGACCAGTATCATTGGATCAGACTGCTTTTAAGACTCGCTGAACTGTATCAGAGGCTTGAGTAAAGAGATACTGCAGTCACGTCCAATAGGGGCATGGGGATGGGTGAGGGGTGTGTGTGTGTATGGGGAGGTGGGGATGTTCTTTGGCCGTTTGTTATTTGAGAGAGACCATTTTGTTATTGAGACAGTCCTCTGTGGTACGTCTCCTGTGGGTGACTCCAGCTCGAGCTGAGAGTCATTAAGGGCAACGGAGACTCAAAGTCTCAGCCTTGTCCAAACGTGTCCACAGAGAGAGGAGTATTAACAGGTTCAATAACAGGGGCTCTCCTCTCAGAGGGGGCGGGCAAGGGGGCGGAGAGGGTAATAAATGAAAGGACGATGATATGGGGGACATAAGTGTGAGTGATCACTCTCTCTGTGTCACAAAGAGCACCGAGGTCCAACTATAACTCTTCATAAAATGTCACAGGTGGACTCGTACTAAACATTTATCTTCATTTACTTCTTTCTAATCCTGGATATTCACTTACGCTGAAAGGAAATTTTTTCCTAAAAGCTCTGAAATGTTAATGCAAGCTCTAAACGGATTCAAAAGAAAACCCGACTGCTATTGTTATGCAAATATGACCTTTTCAAAAATAGATTTCCGTAACGAACCTTTCTGACACTTACCGTTTTCGAGTGTCACTAAAGGTTCTGAGAAGCTATACAAAGTTACGTTTCATCCTACAATTGCTTCTGAATCTTACACAGAGCTACCAAGCCACCAAACATTCCTTTTCTTTGGCATCAGAGACTCTGTCTGGAGAACTGCACTCTCTCTGGACTCTGATGCTCAGAGATGCATAAAGAAATACCTTTTTAAATAGCTTTTGACCTTGAAAATGTCACATACATGACTTAATCTTGTGTAAAAATAAAACGTGATAGCCAGCTTTTGCGTCAGCAACTACGTCTAGATGGGAAAACTGGTAACCCATTTTATTCGCTGCCTCACATGGGCTTTATGTATGCTCTTGTGTATAGGGGAAAAAAAGAGAGGTGACTTTCTGTTCTTTCACATGAAAGTGCTCTCAGGCTGACATGATAAGTTTTGATGGAGAATGTAATGCTCACAAGCACTCATATTCGCATGGTATAACGCCCCTAATCTCCAGAGGAGTAATATTTCATGTATTCATATCCTTCAGTGGCATAATTTTCGTGGATTTTAAGGCTTTGTAATAGCCCATATCAGTCCTTCTTTAACAGCCTTCTGTCATCCTGCTTGAAAGAGCTTCTCATATTATATTCACACCAAATCTCATTTGATTCAAGTTAATGGGAGATGCAGATTTTTAATCTATTGATTTTAGGCTTTTGACATATTGAGATTTGTCCAGATCTCTGCTAAATGAAACGATAACGTTGCTAAATGGCATTTTGAAATGTCATATCTTGAGTGGAATTAGATTACATAGATTACTGTGTCATAAATTTGGTTATTAACGTGACTTATCACATTACAAATCATTATTTAGCCATTTGCTCTCTCTCTCTCTCTCTCTCTCTCTCTCTCTGTCATTAATGCTGATACTTTGTTTCTGTGTTAGAGCTGCCAAAAACTTAAGGATACGCACACACAGAAACGTGTTAATACAATGAGATTACCCATCGCTACGGCTGCTTTGGCTGGACTGTTTCCTGATTGGTTAATTCTGCTCTGGCTGCTAGGATGTTTTAACAGCATAACAACAAGGGGTTACAGCATTTATTACACAACGTAATTAATGTGCAATAATGTATACATTGAGGCTGTATAACATATGGTTATTCTTTGCTTTGTTATTGGTTTTGTTTATTCTTTGAGTTGCCTGGCTGTATTGCTGCCATTGAGTAGAGTGACTGGGATGTAATTTTTTGATCATACCAATAGTATTTTCAGAATCTTTGTGGTCCAACTTTTCTCCCAGAGCCTGGCGTTTATTGACATCTCAGTGCTATTGTTTATTCAGTGCAGCAAAACTAGGATTGCAGTGAGCAATAACAAACTGTATTGTTTATTAAATGAGCTAGCACTAAGAAAAATGTACGTGCACCCATTGGCACATTTGTTTCTGTTTTTAGTAGGAATAAAAAAAATCATTGTAAATTGTTTAAAAGGAATTAGAATGCTTTTGTCAAACAAATATTCACTGCATTGCACTGCATTTTTCAGCACTTAGAACTGTCTGAGGGATTCTGTTTTTGATCAAACTTGACTTCTCCACCAGGACAATTGAATTTGTTTCAGTTTTTGTAGCCATCTCCTCATAAGTCCTTGTGATGTGGTTGTTAATAACACCTGATTTCAAGAAAACTGTATTGTTGTCGTGACAATGAAAATCCTTTACTCTGATTAATTTAATACCTTTCAGTTTCTGTATTTGTATCTGATTTGTATCTGATCCAAATTTTTTCTCAAAGAAGGTGGAACAAACACCCACCCACACACACATTCACGCACACACGCACAGACGCACGCGCACACACACGCGCACGCATGCGCGCACACACACACACACACACACACACACACACACGCGCGCACACACACACACACACACACACACACACAAACACTCTAGCATACCAAATTCTCCCTTTTTTCATTGTGAGCTCAAAATTGCATCAAAAATATGTACAATCTCATTCGCTTTTCTGTCCTGATCGCCTGCTGTGACATTTCCTGCTCTTGCACACCTGGGGAGTTTCTGCTGCTGGAGGACAAATCCTAACGTGTTTTAGGTGTCAGTTCTCTTAACTGTGGACAAATATGGTCTGTCACGTACAATTTTGTCCATTTTGACAGAACACTTTCATTTTCCGGCTTCTCGATGAGGCATTTTGGTGAGTGTATTTTCGTTAAATACGCAAAAAACACAATAAGACGAGCACAAGTACAGATCTAAAGTACAGCAGTTCATAAAGGTTTCATGGTGTTCTCTGTCCTACAGTTTATCCTACCCCTGTTTGTCAGAACAGCAGGATCCACGCAATTCCTTTTTTGTTTCATTCAGACGTTTTTCACAACGCAAATTTCCAAGTGAATTTGGCTCTTTTTATCAAAGCTGCGGCACAGAAGATAAACCAAAATCTCACTGAGCCATGTCACAAACACGCATATTTAAAAAACAGTGTGACGGATAACAATGATCTCTACTTTGGCTTGAGGAGGCAGAGAGAACAATGCTGGATTGGCAGCCAATGAGCTTGCAAGTCTTGCCAGCCACAGTCACATGACCTCTATCTAACACCAAAACCACCAATGTCATTCCTCATTTAAAAGAATCTGGAGATTGTAAATTCCCCTGAGCGCTCCAAATGAATTTAGGGCTGCGGAGATTGTACATGGTCCAGATCAAGAGTGGAAACTGAGAGAGGGAATGAGAGAGAGAGAGAGAGAGAGAGAGAGAGAGAGAGAGAGAGAGAGAGAGAATATTTCCTTTGCTTTAGAGTCCACAGAGAACCTTCCAGCTCCAACTCTTCTCTGGCACAAATGGGGGCGTTCGCACACTGAGGCTGCAGCATGCAGATATGTTTGTTTACTGAAATAAATTAACATCCTGGCAGCGGCAGTGATCTCTTTCTTTCTCTCTCTCTCTCTCTCTCTCTCTCTCTCTCTGTAACAGACGTCAGTGATTGACACAAACTGTGTGGAATTAGTACATTGTGTGGAGGTTGGAGCCCCTTGGATTACTTTGGACCGAGTGCGGTCACACATCGTCGCATCTGTCTCGGCGGAAACGATGATCCAAACCCTCCTGTCAGTTCCGTTATTACTGTTGCACACAGCTGTGTGGCGACGGGTGATAAGCTACAAAAAAAAAAAAAAAAAGCAAAAAAAAAAAGCTCAACCTCCCCCTTGTACAGGCGTTGATTATTGGTCTACAGGGCCTCAGCTGGATAAGAGTGGAAACGTTCAAACATCTCCCACCATCCACCCTGCCTCTAACAGCCACCGCCCCCCCCCCCCCTTCCCCATCATCCAATTTTCCTGCCACCCTGGTGTTCTTCATCCCCAGGTGCTTGTCCTCCCACAAAGACTGAGGTGCTGAAGATTACCTTTGCCTCAGGTGCCATCTCTGATTGGCTCAGAAGGATTCTGTGCTATTTATTCATTTTTTGCTATGCTTGGGGGTTAGAAATGTCCTTGGGTGTGACTGGAGAATGTTTCATGGAAAACTCTCTTGAATGCATTACGCCCCCCCCCCCCCCCCCCCCCAACACACACCCACCCACCCACCCCTACCTACCTGTCAAGAATGAACATGGGTAGGAGTACAGTTTATCTGTGTGGCATGGATAACAGCACATTATTTTCAAAACTACAACTCTATTGAGATGACAATACACCTCTACTACAACAACAACAGAACACTCCAATCCACTGTTGCCGGCAGTAACCATCACGATGACGAAGAGAAACAGCTGTTCTGTTTCAATATTACATTACAAGTCTTTTGCATACATGTACAGTCTTTATGGCTTGTTTATCCCTTTTCAGGACCTAATCATGTCAGTTTATTTATTTTACATAGAGTCATACAGACACCATCTGCCCCGAACCCTAACAAACAACCTTCATTTCATTTATGCCTTTCATTCATTCATTCATTCATTCATTCATTCATTCATTCATTCATTTCAAGTTTTGTATAGATGGATTGTGTTATGTCAGGGTTTTTGTGGATCATATTATGGGCCATGGTTAATGTTAGTGAGGTAAAAAACCTGATTCTGTCTGTGTAATGTTTAGTCTATGTGGCATATCAGAATCTTGCACATCTTGGAATGCACCAAGTGGATCACTCCTTGTACTTCAGAGACACTCAGCGCTGAGTAGACACAGACTAAAGGCTTTGGTTTCACAAGTTACAATACATACTGTGTTATGTTGTAGGGTTAGGGGTTCTCTGGCAATGACAGTTCAAAGTAGCCATCATAACACTTAACCACATTCGTCTCTACCTGTTCCTTAAGGCAAAGCTTAATTCTGCTAATTAAAACTTAGCCCGGGGTATTCTGTATCCTTCCAGTTCAGCTGTGAGCAGCAGAGAACTTCAATTATAGCCATTAGTAGACACAGCATTGTCTGTGCTCCCCCTGGATTTACTGCCTGTAGATGCAGAAACTATTGCCCATTCAACCCAGTATAAAGATATGGAGGCAATGTTTGGCCATTAGGCAGGATTAGAGTTAAGGGCTCTGTTCATTAAAGGTTGGCAACTATGTTTCCAGGCAGTGTAATAGGTCAATTCAATCTAAAGCAATGTCCTCATGTACAAAAACTTGGCTTTAGTAAAAAAAAAAAAGTTTGACTTATATATGGTGAGCTTTACTTGAAAAGGTGCTTCATTTGAATCTGACAAGACACACACACTTACACATGCACACACACACATGCACACACACACACGCACACACACACACACACACACACACACACACACACACAAACTGTCTTCTGTGGGATGCTTCCAGTTTTAGCTGGAATCCATCTCAACATTTTTTTTCTGGAAAGCATGAGAACATATGGCCTACAAACATTTTTGGAGTATTCCCGCCGTGTCTCCTTCCTGCGTTTCCCCCAAGAGAAAAGCAACAACTGCTGCTCTCTGCATTGTCAGTGGAGGATACTGTGCACAGCATGGCAACAGGCGTAACTAAAAGCACAGGTGCTATATATCTATGACTTGGCCTCCATGCTCTAGCTGCACATCAAAGCCAGTCCTTTCATTGCCTCTAGCCTTTGGTTCTACCTATTCATAATCAACTCTCCCCGCAGTAACACTGCAACGGATCACGGCAAATTACATCTCCTTCAGGAGATTATCTCTGAATTAATGTCCTCTCTCAGACAGCTATTGTGACCTGTTGTGCTAACTAAGTGAACGGGTAACAGGTAAATGAGAGCACAAGCCATTCCATCTGTAAAGCCTATGCTAATTAATGATGGCCTACTCTTGGGGCAAGGCCGAAAAGAACAAAGCAAAGAGAACAACAAAAAAATATTAATAATAAACTAACTTTCATGAATTAGGAAGGGAGAACTCATCATGATAAAGTGAAAATTTTGTGCTCGACCTGAATAAAATAAAAAAAAAAAACAAGAAACAAGTTCAACTCAGTCATTTCTAGTCCCTCTGAATTTGTTACTTTGACCAACATTGACTCTATGTCTTTTTTATCATATATTCAGAATTTATACAGAAGAAAATTTAAAACAAACTGTAGGTCAGATCACAAACAACATGACAAGATCATAAGAGGTTTTAAATGTGGAGAGTTTTTTTTTCCCAAAGATATGATAATTGAGGATTTTTCAGTGTTCATCACCACATGAATGGAGGAATCTGAACTTTTAATATGTATTATCATTTGACCAAAGGCTTTGGTTGTACTACACCTCAAAACTTTCTTTCATAAGAACACTAATGGTGTAATATAGTGATGAAGCAGGTTTGTCAAGTGTATATATATATATATATATATATATATACACATATATATTTGTGTCCTTCCAGGATTAAGACTCCAATAGAATACAAGACAGAGAGCTTATTTGAGTTGTACCAAATGAAATAAGGACAAATTGAATACCCATAATCTTCAAGAATGTTTTAAGTGCTTCTCAATCATTTTTCCCTTTTCTTATGCATAGAAATAAATTTCAAAATCTCAAAATCAGAGCTTTACATGGAAACATGAAAACTGTATTCAAACCTCTTCCTTTTTATTTTATATCACTTTGCAATAAAAAAGAAAAGGTTTTTGGTTTTTTTACACTCTTATTTAAGCCCAGGAGAACCAATAAAAGTGGAGTGGAGAGGGACTGGAGTACCCTTACAACAACATTGGGGCAGCCGTGGCCTAAAGGTTGGAGAAGCGGGCTTGGAACCGAAAGTTTCAATCCCCTGGACTAGCAGGAAAACGTGTGGGCGGGGGAGTGAATAAACCACTTCCCCCTCCCTCAACATCCATGAGCAAGGCATCTAACCCCCAACTGCTCCCTGGGTGCTGCCTGCTGCTCAGGGTGTGTGTGTGCTCACTGCTCCAGGTGTGTGTGTACATGTGTTCACAACTCACGGACGGGTTAAATGCCGATTCCTAATTACCCTTGGGGATTAATAAGAGTATTTAAATTAAATTAAGTGGCTTAACCATCAAGAACCAACAAGAACAGCAACCATCAGACAGGAGGAGATGAGAGACATCAGCCCTCCAGCAAAAGGTGGTCAGCCTGGGATTCAAACCAGCAACCCACCGGCTCGTGACATGAACAGCCAATTCAACAAGACACCGCTGGTCTTCTTGGCCTTGCTTGTATTACGAGAGCGCAGTGGAAAGTTGTGCAGAACTTGGCCATTCAGTGTTCCGATGCAGACTATAAATAGCTAATAGGTCACTGAGGGAGACTGTTCAGAGTTGGCCAGCTATACTCTCTCCAACTTCTGCTCAAGTCTGCCCCACTCACTATCACAGCAGAGCATGGCGTACTGCCAGAGATCACTGGAGAGAACAGCCTTCTACAACAATGTCTCTCTCTCTCTCTCTCTCTCTCTCTCTCTCTCTATCTCTTTCTTCACAGTTCCATTACCTACCTAATTAAAGTAAGTGTGTAACCCTTATGAAGCTATGACTCTAAAGGACTTTAGCGCTTGATAATTCAATTGAAAATCTCAAGTTTTCGCATTTGAATTAATTAGGCAGGGCAGCTATGATTACTTAAAGGGTACACTAGAGACTCAGAAACCAATTTCAGAATTTAACCTGGTGAGTAGAGAGACAGTAATTTCACACATGTAATAGCGCAGGTACAATAGTTTGATCTGTTGTGACAAGGGAAAATAATAACTGCTAATTAGTTCTAAACAACATTGTGGTTGATTGAAAATGCTTGAAACCAAAGAAAGATTACCTCTTTAAAAGCCATATATAAAGTACATGGTACAACATGCATCTCGATATTATTCACTGATGTACAGAAAGCAGCGGAATGGTTGTAAAATTATAAAACTATGTTTGGTTTCTGTCTCTCTGCAAACGTTTATGTGAAGAAATGGATTTAATTTAATGTCCAGATATGATGGGTTTTGAGCAAACACTAGCTGTCTTTGCCTGCAGCTATTGGTTTTATCATGTTCTGACATTCCACCGACCTTATGACAGAATCACCAGTGTTCTGGCACTTGTAATGACAGCAGCTTGGCTTCTCCTGCTAGTCAGCACCCAAACACCCTCATACACACGCGCACACACACACACACACACACACACACACACACACACACACCGCATAGTGTAGAGGCATGCTAAAAGGCAAATCAAATGTGTACTATATGTTAAACACAAATCAAAACAAAACTTATCAAATCCAGGCTACATTTGGAAAACAACATTCATCAATATTAAATATAGTACAGAAAGGTTTTTCATCATACCTTTCAGGTTTGATGTCTCTATTAGAAGAGACAAACATGCTTCAGAGGAGGTGAGAAGTCATGTTTTCCAGGCATTATATAAACACCTTCTGGAAATAGCCTGTTGTTAATGGTTTATCTGGAGTGTTCATTTCATCTCTATTTAACAAACTTCTATGAAGTAATGAAGCATCAACAGAGAAAGGTTACTCTGGGACATAATTAAGCTTGGTAGGCAAAGGTGAAGACCATCCAAGTATGAGTGAGAGAGAGAGAGAGAGAGAGAGAGAGAGAGAGAGAGTGTAAGAAAAGATGGAGTTAGAACGTTTGTGTTCCACGCCACTGCACGGGCGCTAGGTAGCATCCTTATTTTGACAGCAGCAGCTACACCACAGTGAGTCTCCTGCAGAGAGGTATACACACTAAAAGATGTAATCTAACATAGGCAGAGAAACTCAGCCTGCTCAGAAATCCATTCAAAGTGAGTTTAAAATCCCTCTGCAGATTTCATTTGCACATTTTATCCTCCACAGCACCATACAGTAACACGATGAATAGAAAACAAGAGTTATGTGAGACAGTGTTGGGAGATATGAGTGAGAAAGGGTATGACAGGAAAAAGCACTCTGTAAATCTAAAGAGTTTACTTATTCAAAATATTACGCTGACATGCTGTCATGATTCAACCACACAAACGTTACTAATCTAACTCATATAACCCCCACATTAATATTGGTCAGGTGTGTAACTGAGTGTTAAGGATGTACCAGAAACAACCAGCGATTTGGAACTTATGAAAAAATGTTACCATGCGACCGGGATGATGTTACAGTCATACAGTGGCGAAGCATTTAAATTCCCCTTTAAGAGTCAAGCATTCAAATTCAGCCTTTAGGAGTCAGGAGACTATTTATGCTTAACGTTTGCTTGATGCTCTTTAACATGTCCCTTAAGAGAAAATCCACCCACAAACAACAAGACTTCTTCATCACAACTCTATTAAACGCACCATGACACAATTATGCAAACATCTAAGAAAAAGTGGTTTAGTTTCTTTCGGCGGAGGGAAGAAAACGCTTCCCCTGATTTAAAGGTTGGGTTGAATCGCTCGCCCATTGTATGCTTGTAACATCGCCCTTTTTACCGGGGTTCCAGCGTCGATTGTTGCCTTTCATTTCAGTGAGTGATGATTTTGCGTGGATCCTCTTACACATACTCTACTGAGAGCATTCTTAGGGTTTTTCATATTCAAATCTGAAGAGCCTCTGCTCGCATATCTGCACTGAATAAGAATGTGACATGAGTGAAATTCATCTTGACAATGCCAGGAGGCACTGAACCAGGTTAGACAACCAAGGAGACGCTGTGACTGCACCAGAAATATGAAAATGATAACGCGCTTTTACAACTACAAAATATTTAATTGTTTTGGTGCATCCTTCAAGTAATTAATGGCATAAACAGCCATGTATTTGAACAAGTCATTATTTTCAATAGCCTGTAACATAACTTATGTTTTTCATTGTCATCCTTTTGTGTCATAAACAGATACAGGGCACGTGCTAGTCATGATGCTGATTAATGCAGATTAATGTCCTTGGCACTCTGTTACAGATGAACATTAGTGCTATCTTCACAGAGCACATCTAATTATCATTACAGCTTGTATGTTTGTAACGGTGATGCTCTGGCGCATGTGTGTGTGTGTGTGTGTGTGTGTGTGTGTGTGTGTGATTGTAAGCAGTAATTCATTAGGCAAATTGTTAGAGAGTAGGACATACTTCATTTACCTCGTAATGGTGTCCAGAATCCACATTGAGATGTAGCAGTCAATTAAATGGCACCATTTGTGGTACTTTCATATTTCATTACTATAATTACAATGGGAACGAGAACACGGGGCATCAGTCACAGGCTTATCATCACTGAGTGCTAGGATGGACTAATTCTTTAACCAACCAATCAAGCAAAAACACCATAAAGACCGGCTGAACAAATACTCAGCGAGCTCCACTCACCATGACTCAGAAACTAGGCCTATCCAGCCATGACTTCCTCTCTGGGATTTTATTTGGTTTAAGTGTTTAAATGAGGGCAAAAGAAACTTGAAGTGGAATTTAATTACTGAGGGCCTCCCGCAAGTTTTGTTTTTGTGTTTTACTTCAGTGACTGTACTGAAATGACCTTCTATGCCTGTGGAGAGGGTGCTATTAGAAACACCACTGCACCGTGTAAAAGCTGATTCTCTTTGTTGTAGTAAATTGAGTTATGATCACTTTCGACTCATTTCAATATGTGGGCTTTTCTGCTTCGATACATAGAGCTGCAGCTAATCCTCCCATAAAAGTCGAACTAAAATAAACAACTTTACGTTGATCTGTGATTCCACGAAACGTTTTTCCAATCTAAACGGCGAATAATGACAATTTCACAACTCATTAGTAATATTCATAAATCTCAATTGTAGTACTCTACGGAGGAGTCGCATGGCGTTAATGTTTTCTCTCTAGAGGCTGCTAAATTGTCACATCACAGAGGACCTATTACCATAGTCCTCCTCCTGATGAAGCAACATAGTGCTCAAATTTCCCCTTAGTGGGTGCTGTGATCTAGGCGCTAGTTGGAGGATGCTGTTGGATGGATTGATAACACTGTCAAGATCCGTATTTACTCTGGGGCCGATCCATGGCCAATTTATTGCACCCTCCCAGAAACAGGCCAATTAGGACTGCAAGCACTTACTGAATAGGGAGCTGCAGTGTTGGCTGAAGTGATAAGGAACATCCAGATTTTGTGTGTGTGTGTGTGTGTGTGTGTGTGTGTGCGCGCGTAGGTGTGTTTGTGTGTAAGCAGAGTAATGAGCCTATCTGTACAAAGCATTTTATTATTCCCACAGAAAGCTTTTTACCACAAAACGTACAATCAAATCCACCTCCAAAAATGACTAAAACCAACTCAGAGGGAAAAAATGTCTATGTTAGCACACAAGCACTGATAAAGAACTTGTTTTCGCTAATGTGTTTTCTTCTAGGCCAGTTATTTTACTAAGAAACAGCATGGCTTTTTATTTTTTAGACCAAATGAGGAATGTACATTTTGCGTCTCGCCTATGTTAATTACCTCTTTAAGAAAATGTCACAAGCATTTTTCTCTTTCACTTTGAACACAGTAGTCATAGCGACACAAGCTAACATACTGTTCCCATTGACATACTGAGATATATAAACTCAGTAGATTTTGCATCATATTGCACTGCTCAACAGGACAAAAGGTGTGATGTGCATGGGCACTTATGACCTTACTAACAATCGGAGGCTAAAAGCAACGAGCACCTGCAAAATATAGCATATTCCCGCATTTATGGACAGATGGCTGAGTGGTGTATAGGTTAATAGCCGTGATGGACACGCTAATTTGATAATGACACATAAAACCAGGGATGTATGTTGCAATTTTCAGTTTAAATCTCTCGTTTTCACCCATTGTTGTTCTTGTCTGGAGTGCTGCAGTGAGAGATGAGCTTGTTAAACTTGCCATTTCTAAGAAAACCGAGGCATGTGTTGAAACAGCAGGGGATAAACAGACACCGTACTGTAACAAAGAGCATAAATATAACTAATAAACCACCAAAGGCTTTCTCTTCACTCTCCTTTATGATGCATTATGGGAATATTTAGAATGGCATTCTGACACAAGGGGCATACAAATGATTCATTCTTTTATCCCTATTTGTAAGACAGTTTTGGCACACCTGCAATTTGGAGTTTAATTGGCTGAAACCAAAATCCCAGCAAATGAAACAGCAACTCTCTTTTAAACAAACCAGTAAGTCATTTATCATTGCTAACCACCATTGGTACAGAACAGTAAAGACTGCAAAAATAGTAAATCCCCTACAATCTGTGCAGAAATTCCCTGCAAATCTGCTCAAACAAAATTCAAACAAATTCAATGATCAGTTCCCTGTTTATAACAAAATACTCTCAGGTGTAAGGCCTAAATTAGCATGAGTCACCTGTCAAATGTAGGAAATAACTCAGAAATGCTGGTGAACACTTTAATTTTGTCCAGCCACTTCGGACACAAACCGAGCTGAGTTTATCTTATCCTCAAAAAAATGATTTTATAACCAGGACAGCTCTGATCCTGCATGATTCAGGAAAAGAAAAACACAATTTGACATAACAGTGTAGGAATAACAGCTTGTACGCTACGGTTATGGGGAATCTGTGAAACTGTGGGAAACACTGTGCGAGAGCTCTATGGTCATGCTGTATTCATGACGTTGTTTTAAGTCTCTATTAACTGTTTTATAAAAACGCAGCAGCACCCGAGGCAGTGGTGTACTGTGAAAACAGACACGGGTGCAGGGGGGGTCACTAGGTTTCACATTGTACTGTGTTGTGACTATAGTCACATCTTATACTTATGACTATATTCACACTATACCACAGCCTCACAAGCTTTACTGACTTCATGAAAACTTCACGAAAACTTCTAAACCAGTCAAGCCAGTTCCCCCGAGAACCGGGAATGCGCCGTCTGCAAAGACGAACCTGTGTGATCATTGAACTTTATTTTGGGATCAAGTCTTTTAGTATGAGTGAAAATGTTGAGAGAATAATGACCTTTGTAAAGCTCTAGCCACAGTGGCTGGTGAGTAATAAAAGTGCTGAATTTCAAACCTTGAATTCATGAGGAGCTCTTAACACTTATCTGCAAGTCACTTCCAAAGAGGTCCAATAATACTTACATAATTGCCTGATCATATATAAAAGAGTGCATTACTTAAGAGCTTTTACTGAGAGATGATTGGACGAAGACACATAGGGCTTTAGGAGTCATCTCCAAGGCCACTGTAAAATGAGCTGTTTCACTGTATTACGAGAAAAACCTCTTTGTCTTATTGATGAAAATGTGTCCCAAAACACAGCCGACTGAAGATTAAATCTATGCCCCACCCTCCCTTTTAGTTTACAGCAATGTCTTCTTTTGCTCTTGCTGTATGTTTGAACCTCTGCAGTTTTGTTAGACTGATTCATAATCCTGGTGCTTTTCTAGTTACTTAATATGCGATTACAATAAGGAAATATTTTAGTACTATTATTTCATCAGCAAGCCATCCACTGCAGCATTTTTCATGAGTGCTTATACACTGTAAATGGTTTTCACATCAGCAATAACCCTTGAAACAGAAATAAGTTTGGTGAAACAACACATTTTTTCTGCAGAATCTCCAGAGTCACCCACAGTCACTAAGAGACACTGCTATGCCGCTACGGGCACAACTAATACATTTAAAAAAAAACAACAACCAACCATATAAACAAACAAGCACACAAACAATCAAACAAACAAAGTTAAACACCAACATTCAAAGCAATTTGCTGCAAAAAAACCCCAAACAATAACAGCAACAACAAGAAAAAAACCCATTCCAATTACTCACAAGCTAAGTAAGCAATAAAAGGTCTGTATAGGGTGTTATCTTAAAAATGTAAAAGAAAAAAAAATTAAGTGGGAGTAGATTTTTTCCTCCTACTTATTTCCTTGGTTATGTATAAGGTTTTCTTTTTGTTTTGTTTTTTTTAACACTGTACCAGTGTGTGTAATTGATAGATCCTCCTGAAATGCTTTAGGGAAGCACCCACCAGGATTTCTCCCAACCTTCACTTCATAACAAACAGCTGTCTGCTTCAGCTCCTCAGTCTGAATGCATATCAAATTTCTACCCTCAGATTCTCTCCCATAATCAGGAGTTTTCAGGAGTTTTTTTTTATTATTTATTTATTTTTAATCCTAGTATACGCATTCAAATACTTTTCTGTTAGAGAGACAATCCTATGTTCACCTGGTGAGGCCAGGTCTTAGCAGTTTCAGATGGAGACTGTCTAAAAGCTAAATATCGTTGTCTTTTCATAGCTCGTCTGCAGATGAGGTCAAATTCATTGATTATTAGTGTAATTACTTCTGATAAACTGATTCTGACTTGCAGCAGATGATTTTTAAACCTTCTCTTTTCATCACGATCATAGCTTCAGGATTCATATAATTTTATGAAGTTTTTAGGGCTCCAGGGGTATTTCATGGTTCATCAAATAAATATAACGATCATCCCCAAGGAAGGACTCACCCATCCATTCATCTCACAATATAATGTATTTTCAGAAAGATACATTCTCACCAAGAGTTATGCTAGCACATTAATATACATGAAAAAAATTCAGTTTGTAGAGTTTTAGCAGTGAACTACATCATAACTCATAAACACATTCATGGATCTTCAGACCGGGATATTAATAATATACTGATGTGCTTAATGTAATCTATGTTTCATTTTTAAGATGAAAAAAGACTTGTTTTGGAAAGCTAATTAACCTTTTGCTTTCTCAGCATTGATTCACTACGGAAAATGAAAACAGCATGTTGCCTTTGCTTGAAAAATTAAAAAAGAAAGAAAAAAAGAATTTCTCCAGATACCCTGAGTCACACTGACCCCATGCTGATTGTGTCACTGGTTGCTCTAATCATGTTTAATTATGCATTACACATCTGAACATATGCACGGGCCACTAAAGACGATAAAAGTGAGGATGTGTAAGGACTCTTAAAAGGCTATGTTAATTACACTTTCTGATACATTATGCTCTTAAGTGATAGCTTACACAAACTCTTTGATCTATCACAGATCTGGTTTCATGTTCTCCTATCAAAAGAAGGTGCATTTAAGACTACATATGGTGGTTATTTCCATGTTTTCATCTAGACGGTTCTTCGATGCTAACACGCCTATGTAAAATATTGTAACATAATGAAACTTAGCTACTAAAGAAAAGAATACACACACACACACACACACACATACATATACATACATATACATACATAAATATAAATATATATATATATATATATATATATATATATATACACACACACACACACACATACATACACACACACACACACACACACACACACACACACACACACACACACATATATATATATATATAAAAGAATATATATGCACAACTTAAACACATAAATAATAGTTGTATGATAATATAAATGTGCTTTACTAAAGAGAGAGGAAGGTTTTAATGGTTGTTTATAACTGAAGATATCAGAGACTCTTCGTTTTTGATGGCACATTCTGGAGACCTCTAGGAGTTTACCTGTGACATTAAACAAAGCAAAAATATACACTGATAAATTATCAAAATAACTAAGTTAGCTTCATAGTTTGCTCTGCGGATGGAACTCTCTCTCTCTCTCTCTCTCTGTGTGTGTGTGTGTGAGTGTGTGTGTATTTGTGATTGTGTGTGTAAACATGCCTTTGCAGAGAAGAAAAACACAGCAGCAGTCCTTCTCCATCTTATATGGGAATGCTCTATGGCCAAACCATTCTGGCATGAAGTGCTGGAATTTTTGGAGACATGGGTGGGACAAACCTTACCAGTATCCCCACGCAGGGGGGTTTTAAAGTTGAATTTTTCATGCCTTTTGATGACTCACGTTATTTAAAGGAAATGTGGTAAAGTTGTGACCTGAAGTACTGACCTGAAGTAGTGAATGTCATGTTGTCTAATTGCACCTCCGCATAGGTACAGCATGGCAACATAAAAGTGCCGTATTCCCAGTACTAACACGCATTTGAAATAATTTGTTGTGATACAAAAAAGACCAACAAGTGATCTGAATTTTCAGTGGTGATGTTTAAATGCACTTGGCTTGGTATGGGATTTTGGGAGTAAGCTCTAATCCTGTCTGGGTCATGAAAATGGACAGCATGAGGAGTGGTTGGGTTCGAGTATGATAGTGAAAAACACAGAGGGAAGTTGGGTTTTTGTATGAGAGTGGAAAATATCATTAGGGGGTGGTTCTATATATGAGAGTGAAGAACATGATTAGGTGATGGGATTATATATGAGAATGGAGGGCATGGAGAGGAGGTGGGTTAAATATAAGAGTGGAGTGCACAGAGAGCAGGAGGGTTTGTGTGTTAGAGTAGAGATCATGGAGAGGAGGTGGGTTTATATATGAGTGAAGAATGTGGAGAGGAGGTGGGTTTGTGTGTGAGAGTGGAGAGCACAAAGAGGAGGTGAGCTTGTATATGAGAGTGACATCACACACAGAGAGGAGTTTGGGTGTATGTATAAGAGCGGAGAACATGATTAGGAGGTAGGTTTGCTTAAGTGGACAGATCTCAATAGTGTAGTGGATGGCTAGATTATACAGTAGACTCTCTGATTGCAGGATGAAGTCGAGTGCTCTGACTGGTGAGGAGTTATGACAGTCTATGTTAAATTTTATTTCTTGAGCCTGCATTACCAATAATCGCATTGAATCTCATACTGCACCATCTCTTTCCTTTTTACCAACTCCACTGAACTGTACTGAATTTTAAAATGACCTTAAAATGGTGACAGCTGAAACCGATGGCAATATTGCAAAGAGATCAAAGGAAATCACATTAAAACAGTCAAAGGTATGAGTTACACGTCAAGGGGGAACATAGACTGCCAAAACCATGAACTCAATGTGGACCTCGAAGGGAACAGTTGAGCATTCTTTTCTGCAATGGCAAAAGGCTAGTGTTACATTCTAGCTGAACCAAAGCCTCTCGTTTTACACTCAAGATCTGAGGACAATCAGGAGCTACATAGCAATGCAAAAAATTTTGGCCATTGTTGTATGATCTTATGTGGGCACTTTCAGAACTTAAAAACCAATTTGTCCCCATTTAAATGACAAGTTAACTTACAAATGCTTTTATTCACCAGGGGGTAGTCTTTCTAAACTTGTTTGAAGGGTTCTCATTCAAAGAAGGTTCAAGTTAATTTTACCCTTGTTGACACATGAGTTCATCAGAAACCTTACCAAAGCATTTCTTAGCATCTTTTGATTAAAAAAAAACCAAAAAACAAACAAAAAACCCCTTTTAATTATTTATTAAAATGTTATCCTGAAACAGCCCGAAACACATGAAGAACAGCATTGATCTACTTTGCCAATAATGGCTAAATTTAGCTGTGAACTTTTAAATAAATAATTTGGTAACTGTTAAATAGATTGAAAGGAAAACTAAATGTCGAAAACTTCCCAGTTATCTGAATGATGTATAATCTTATTGGTACTGATCTCATTCATTCTCAAGGGAGGTGGGACAAAACATTCATTTAGTCTGCAATACACTGATACTTACTCAATATCAAAATGTAATCCACACAAAAAAAAACCTTGCATAAACATTTTGTCCTGAAATAATGCATCAGAAAAATTGCTTTGGAGATTTCATTACATAGAGGCAAATGTAAAAAATGGGCCCAGATGTTAACATATGTCTTGCTATTCACTGCTAAAGCTTTGAGATTAGTCTCCTATCAGCATACACTGAACAAAGGTGAGACAGCTGAATCCTGGGAGAGTACTGTACATCGACTGCATGCCAAAGCCAAGCTCTGTTTATTCCACCAATGTCTCACCAAAGATAAATAGCTCATCAATATTCTACACGGGATGTATTTCCAGAGTAATTAACTTTCAACTTCCCAAATGGCTGGAGACTTGTGCTGCAACACAGAGGATGTGTGCTAACCAAAGGCCACCCCATCTCATTCAGCTAGATCCCTCACACAGAGTTCACATAAGGTCCTGAAAATTCTCAAAGCGTTTGAGCTAAGTCCTGACAAAGTTTATGTGCTGGAGTATTGAGAAAACTGAATTTAGTTTTGAAAAGTTTACACGCTGGAGTTGGAGTATTAAGGAAACTGGGCGCCATCCTAATGAGGAAGCTTGAAGAGTACTTGCAAATGCAAATGAACCAAATGGTGCTGTGTATCTTTTTTTCTTTTTCCGCCTTTAATTTATAAATTGTATATATTTTTTTCAGCTTTCAGGTTTTGCATCTTTATTTGTTCAATCAGTTTAGTTTAGTTCTTTTGTTGTGCATTAAGTTAAGTTTTGCTACACTGCAGTTACTTGAGTCGGTTCAGATGTGTATGGCTGTCAGGAAGCCAAAGACATTAAACAGTTGACATTATCTGGTGACATTGACAAACCAAGATGATAAAGCACTAAAGAACGTTAGCGACTTAGAATGCTAGTAGAGGCTGTGACGCCATCCAAACATGTTGTTAATAAAAATAATTTTGGAAAGGAACTGATAATTTGTTAAATTCAGAGTGATCATTTTTGGCTGTTAAACTTAGATATGTTGTTATCATAATTCATGTGAATAAAATGCAAAACCAAGATTACTTGTAGTTTCATATTTTGTCTACGGCTGATGAAACAAACATACCTTAAAAAGTCTTTGGATGTCCTTGAATATCATTTTGTGATGTCTATATGAATCAAGCATTTATGACTGCGGTTGGTTAGCAGTGACTCTTATTTTTAGACTCAAAATATTTTGGGTGAGTCAGTGTCACATAAGCTCCTTTTGTAAGATAATAGTAATGGCAATGGAGACAGTAAGTGATAAAAAGTTTGACCTACTGCAGAATGGTTCATTTTTGGGTGTGGTAAGGGTTTGTGTGAAGACCGGGCAATAGGCATAGTGGTGTTTTCATCCCCTTTTAAAAATTCTGGTCACAGCTACCATGGCAACTTGCCAAAATATTGAGTGACAATGTGATTGTACTTGGGTGTATCCATCAAAATCCTTTCGAAAAAGGAGCAGACTGATGCCCTGATCTATGCAGAGTGAATCAAGCTCAAATTTCTTTATGGAGAGATGAGCAAACTTTAAGGTGTGTAACTGATCTCAAGCTACTTAAAATAAAATCAATTATTTTACAAGGTTTTACGATTAAACATTGATAAATACGCTCAATTTTATCTTGAGCACACAAAGTAGAAAATTACAAATGATTTATTTAAAAGTAAGTTTTTAATTTTTTTTTTCCAATTAGGGATGAACAATAATCACTCAGAAACAGGACAACCCATTAGACAGATTTGGAATAATTATTGCATTTCACATAATTAGTACTATGTGCCTAATCCTACCATTAGACGAGCTATTCAAAAAGTAGTTGCAATATTTGTCCCATGCAACCAGGTTTAGCAGGTGGTAGTGTATTATAACAAGATTACATTTATGTTAGCTGATTAAATAACTCCCTCACTTGGGTGCTAGTGGGATATTGGGCTGATGCCAGGTTAAAACTTTCAAATTATGGGTTGTCCATGTCTTATCTTCTCATTCACCATGTTTTGTAATGTCAAACGAAACTCCTTAAAGTCTTTGAAATTGAACATGAGTACAGAACAACAGTGCCTTAAGTTCCTTACTTTTTGCTCTGAAGGGTCTACAGCATATATGAGGAAAATGTGATGCTGTGTGTGTGCTGAACCAACAAACCTTGACTATTCTCAGGGCACAAAGAATACGGAGGTGTGAGAGACAGAAACGAGAGAGAGAGAGAGAGATGCTCTAAACAGAAGATAATTAACTACAAACGCATATCCATAAATCCACATTAATGAAATCCGATCGTCAAGGTTTTCCCCTGCAACTCCGAAGCCTTGTGAGATGA
Source organism: Chanos chanos (assembly GCF_902362185.1). Taxonomy (NCBI): domain Eukaryota; kingdom Metazoa; phylum Chordata; class Actinopteri; order Gonorynchiformes; family Chanidae; genus Chanos; species Chanos chanos. The sequence continues at coordinate 32,969,217 of NC_044499.1, read as the reverse complement.
GAACAATTAGCGTGCTGCCTGGTTCCCTCCTGACACCAGCTCTCTCACACCCTCTACACAATACAAATATGACTCAACCATTAACAATCTCACACGGCCGAAAACCTTGGCAGCAGACCTTACAGCAGCACTTTTCTTTTTTCTTTTTTTTTATCGTCTCCCTTTTTTAGAGTCTCAGTCAAATCAGCTTTCAATTGATGTTGCCTTTTATGTCTTCCTCTCTCTCAAGAAGTTTTTTGTTTTTTTCTGAAGTTTTATAGCCCTGATCTTCTGCCTCACATTAATATTTGATTGGTTTGTATGTGCGAGGCAACAATAATAGCATTCGTTTCATTTTTCGTACTGATATTTCCCCTGAGTGAAGCAATTGAAACATTTAAATACCTTGGAGCTTGCATCCAGAATCTGAACTCCTGTATACAGCACAATCGAGTTTCTTTATTGCGTCGAAATCTATAACCATTTTTCCTACTTCACGTTTAAGACATATTCGGTTGGTTGTCGATGCAAAAGGGCACAGTTAATGCATTTATACATTCTGGTTGTTCCTACGGATAATAGTCCTGTTTTCATAATGGTCAAGTCACATTTTTTGTGGATATCTCCTCAGTTACAGCTGGTTTTTAAGACAAAGATTATGAAAGATCTAGAACCAGACTAAAATGGCACTTTGACAGAATATTCTTCAAGCAAAATATCAGTCAGACTTATTCTCATGCTCGGTCCATGAAAACTATTTTACTTTATTATGTTCTGGCAGCCTGTCGCCTCACAGCAAGAAGGTCCTGGATTTGATTTTCGGCTGGATGACCAGGATGTGGAGTTTGCATGTTCTACCCATGTCCGCGTGGGTTTCCTGCGGGAGCTCCGGTTTCCTCCCAAAGACATGTAAGTCAGGCGAATAGGAGATACTAAATTGCCCCTAGGTGTGAATGTGTGCGTGAATGTGTTTCTCTGTTTGTGTGCCCTGCGATGGACTGGAGACCTGTCCGGGGTGTTTCCCCGCCTTTCGCCCAATGAGTGCTGGGATAGGCTCTAGCACCTCTAGCGACCCTAATTAGGATAAGTGGCTTAGAAAATGTATGAATGAATGAATGTTGTGAAAGCTTACACAATCCCACAAACAGAATAATGAAGAACAAATCTGTGCCCATGATCAAAGCAATGTATTTATGGATGTTACTAATTTATATGATTTTTTTTCGGCTTTTGCTCCTTGTCAAAATGCAAGTCACGGGAAAGATACTGACCTATTCCATTCATGCACTGTCTTTTCAATTCAGCAATATTCAACACCATCACCATTTGCATCAATCACTGCGGAGTTAGAGTGTGAGATGAGATGAGATGAATTCTGCTCTCTTGAGGGCCATTCCTACTTTATCTTTAACCAGGTCTTTGCTGCTTAATTGTGATCAATGTCTTTCAAAGGGGTTAGTGGCATTAGGGATCTCTGGCTGTCTGGCAGTTTGGAAAGAAAAGAGTGGAAATGGAAAGAAAAACAGTTTCCATTCTTAACAACACAACCACCCTTCAGTGCACCACAGTGCCTGTCAGTCACATGCATTCTCACATCTCTGAACAGAAAACCAGCAATTCCGAGGCCAAATAAATAAATAAAGAAATAAAAAGATGCTCTCCAGCTGCTGTAGTCTTTTAAATTAGATGTCAACAATCACTCTTACCCCAAGTGATAGTACACTCTCTAATGACCAAACTTTTTCTGATGCTTACGAGACCAATACCCTGCTCAGTAAGGCCATTTTGTTAATTTAGCAAAGTTTCAAATGAATGAGACATAAACTATTAAGTACACACAGAAAGGCTCTTTAAACTGACAGTGCATTTGTACGCTTTAGACAACAAAGTACGTTCCTCTCCATTGTGTGCCAATTAAATGGAGTATTTGCATTTGGTTAGCCTTGGGAGTGAAATATCTGATGAACAATGATGTAGCACTGTAGCATGCTAGAGGCAAAGCTATGAACCTGCAGCCACAGACAGCTTGTTTGGGACAGAGTCCCTCCGTAATTGGAAGTGAAAATGACAAGTCAGGGGCAGAACTTTCAGATGAACTGTTTCGCCAAACGACATCACTGTTTCGATGGCCCCCATCATCAGCTTTGATATGTGCTCCTCTCGCAGCATTCCGCTGCTTCTCCCCCAGGCCCTGTTTCCCTTTCTTTTCTGGGCTGCTCTCTGCTGAAGAGCTCTAGTTTGACCAGCTGTGTCCTCATCTCCACTCTGCATAGCTTCAGATGCCTTGCCTAGGTTTCTCCCTCTTCTATCCCTCTGTCTCTTTTTTGGGGATTTTAGTGCCACTGGAACACTGATTGACTTACTGCGCTTACTTACTGCGTGCCATTTTTTTGCACATCAGTGCTGCTAGAACTGATAGAGAAAACCCTACATTCTCCTGTTTCAATCTCCTGACACAAACCAGTCTGTAGACTAATTGCGCCACCCCAGGATTTCCTTCCTACGACGCTGCTCCTCTCTTTGTCTCGTTCTTCTTAGTTGGCCTATGCTTAGTTGTTAACCATGGTGGTGGACCTTTTATATTATGGGCTGTCAACCTCTGGTAGTCATTAGGGGTCTGATGACATAATTGAAGCTGATGAACAAGAGGCCATTTTGTGCTACCAGATGTGCCCTATGGTGATAACAGTGTTTCCTCGTGATGTCCCCGTACCTTAAGATGACGACACCATACTATATACAACTAAATGGATTCAAGAGTTATTTCATGAATGCCAGATTGGGGTCAAGCTCTCATAAATCTGAGCTCATAAAACAGATGCCAGATATGGATGGATGTGATGGGCATTAGGATTTTTGGTGGTGGCTCAAATCATTTTGCTTTATTCATTTGTGAGATTCATTCAAAGCAAAATTCTGTGGAGGATCTATTTTACTCTGTGCATACACACTAAACAGTCATGGGGCAGGAGAAAAATGCTTTTTAAGTGACATGCACATAATCAGTAGATGGATTTACTTTACTTACCCCATCCTTAGAGGGGTATGGATTTTATGAGACTAGCTTTCTTGCTATCTGACTGCTTCTTTAAAAAAATCATATGGGCTTTTGTAAACAAGCATTTTTAACAGACTGTCATATTGATGACACAGCTATGAAATTGTTTTTCAATACGGTTTCAGTAAGTGGCAAAAAATCATAAGCTATTGCATGTTCCTGCAATAAAGAGCTTAAGAGACGAACAAACAGCTCAACAGTTACTGACTTACCCAACAGCAGCCTTCAATTTTCTGTTCTTGCCACGACAACAGAGGATCCAGCTGGAAAGGGTTCACACCCTAATCACTTTGTTAACAGACTTGCAAACTTTTAACATTCCTCAACACATTTTAGTTTAAAATAAAAATACAAATTGGGCTGCTTTTATACTAAGTGAGAAATGCCCCCAAAGAGAGAGCTAAACCGCTGTCTGCCTCAGGTAATTGAAAATCAAGAAAGAGAGGAATGTGTGGGTACACAGAAATGATTAAGCTAATTTTGCTCGGCCAAAAGAGTTGTTAAAAAACAAACAAATAGCTTTATGAGTGACACACCACCATCGTGGACAAACTACAGCCTTTGATAAATGAGTTGCATTTGTTTGTCTCTGAAAAGGTCAAGAGAAATATTATAAAATTGTTGTTCCTAACTTTAAACCAAACTGTATCCTTGACCGTAGTACTGTTTGGATAGCATCATTTTCTATTCTGTCATGTCCTCAAAGCTTTCAGTGACTTTGAACAGCGAATATATGTCACTTTGTTTATTCTTCCAGGGCAATGTTAACTGTTTTGTCGTTGGGAACATTCTGTTGAGACTCAGTGTTCAGGCAGAGCAGGAAAAAAAAAAAACTGTGACTCAGTTCATTGCACAGTCCACATTAATGTAAAACGCTGTTAGAAGTCAGGGCCAAATTCCCCAATTTTGGAGAAGCATTTAGCATTTTTCAACTGATCTTCCCTTTCCCCCTGATAAATACTCCCTGTCTACTGATCCCATTAATCTAGACACACTCAGTTCATTTCTGAGTCAAATATTGGATTAACACGAAATAATAATGAGACAGTGATACACATAATGCATCTGTCATTAGAGAATTCAGAGGGGAATAGGCTTTACTCCTCTTAAAGAGGCATAACTTTAAATGAGCATGTATGTTGTTTTCCTCTAAGAATTTCTGTTTATCTGAGTATTAAAACAAATAAAATGACAAAGTAAAAAATAAATAGAATAAGATTTTATTAAAAACTGGATAGAATGTTCTAATTATTGTTTAATATTGTCATTAGATAGAATTATACATGTTTTTAAGCACCTTTGCTCTTTATTATGCTCTTCCTCTCCTCTTCTCTCTCTCTCTCTCTCTCTCTCTGTCTCTCAGTATACGGAGACTGCCTGTAGAGAACAGCAAAATCAGAGCTATGAGACTCTGCTGGACCCCTCTCAGAGTTGCCTATTCTGACGTGTGTCACATCAATTTCTGTTCCCTTAGCTGAGCTGGAGCACCTATTCATTTTCCCCACAATACTGTTTCCATGGTTTCCATTCAGAACATGGGGAAATGCTACAGTGAGAATCACTTCTATCATATGGTCTTGCAGTGCAAAGGCAGGTCAGTGTGACTTTTGAACATATATTGTTCCAATAACTCTGGTGTAATAATTTAAATGTGTAATTGATTTAATAAACAATGAGGTATTTATCATTATATCAATATATATAAACCTATAAGACATCCTCCGTTGTTATTTACCGAACAGATTAAGAAAAACCTGAAGAAGTCTAAGGTTTCATATATATATATATATGTGTGTGTGTGTGTGTGTGTGTGTGTGTGTGTGTTAATGTATGTGAGGAAGCCAAAAATCGATCTTTGATTCCAGATTTCCTGATTCACTCTGTCATTTCCTCACAAATTTTTTCAGTTCTTTAAGGATTCTGAGACCCTGTTTCTCCACATTCCTCATGGGATCCTTGCAAGTTCTTTAAAATTCAATATTGCATTGGACTTCTGTGTATTGTAAATATCTCTGCTCTCTTCAGTTCTCAACAAGTTATGATGCTGTTTGATTAGAGCCAGTCAAATCCATGAGGAAGAAACTTACTTCTTTCTTCAGTTTACATGCATCAGTACAGACACTTGTATTGTATATCTGTATATAATATTAAAAGACTGAGACATATCATACATGTATACCGTAAACAGCTCATAAGAGATATAAAGCCATTAATGTGATCAAAGGAAGTAATTTTTGAAGATACCTGTTTTTTTGGAAAAGGGCAGAGGAGTGTGGTTGAATTCAGCTATTTGCTGGAGATAATATGATAATGTCAGTCATCTACAGTGATGTTTGCTCATTTTACGTGTTGTCTTCAACAGGGAAAACAGGAGACAGCATAATGGTACCAGTTCACGCTGTAGAGCCAGTACAGCTAACCACCCTGCCACAACCTGATATCGAACATTTTACTTCTCAGAAAGGAAAATACGCCAAACTCATGTTTATAAGATGAAACTCTAACTCTCTCTCTCTTTTTTTCTCTCTCTGCCTCTCTCTCTCTCTCTTTCTCTCTACCTCTGTCTCTCCCTGTCTCTCTTTCTCTGTTCTGCTCTATCTGTCTGAGGTCAGAAATGTTACAGAAATACCATCATGCTGTAAAGTGCTGTAGTTTTAAACTTCTGTGAGGTCACACCATTTAATCATTTTGTTGATAAAAAATAAAATTCAGATTCAATTTTATGTGTGTGTGTGTGTGTGTGTATAAAAATGTTCAAAACTGCTTCCTTAAACCCCCTGTAGATCATTCATGATGATGAATTCTCCTCAAATGTGTGTGCAGGTGGGCAGACTGGTTCACATTTCATTTCTATTTAAACAGTAAGTCCAGATTTCAGACTCGGACTGGCCATACTTTTAGACTAACCCTCAAAGACAGCATCCCCCCACTGTGAAGTGGCTTTTCTAATGGAGAGAAGCACTATCAAGCTCTAAGCTGAACATTACTTAAGAGCTTTCAGTTCCCAAAACAACTGCTTTAAGGTGGTGGCACATGCCTAAATTCTGTGCAGCTAAAAACAGAACTTAGTGTTTTCTCGATTAGTTGAATCTGTTTTTCCAAACAGAATTCATATCTTCAAAAAACCCCCCAAAAACAAACAAACAAAAAACCATAAACAAAAGAAACAACAACAAAAACAAACAAGCAAACAAAAACTAACAAGCAAGCAAAAAACACTGTTGGCAAAATGACCAATTTCATTAGCAAATCATTTTAATGTATACCATAAAACCAGGTACTGTGACTAAAACATCAGTAGGCAGAAGATCATTATGATCAATCATTACACAATGCCTCAGCATACACTAAACAACACAGGGCCGGCCCAAGCCTTTATGAGGCCCTAAGCCGAATTTGATTAGAGGCCCTCCACCACCTTGGTGCCGCCAATACTATTGACTATTGTCAATGCTTGATCATTCGCACACCTACTGTAAATCTAACACACCCATTATCAATTTTATTAGTTGTAGCTGTGTTGCTTACATCATACCAATGTCAAAAGTTGTAATGTTATGAGAATAAAGTCATAATTTAATGAGAATGAAGTTATAATATTTAAGAAAAAAGTCGTAATTTTATGAAGACAAACACAACGGGTTTTGCTTGTTGAGCAGACACAGGTTTACGTTTTTTCCCCCTCATTTTAACGCAGGTGGCAGGCTGCTCTTCTGATGTCTCTCCTCTAAAATAATGACTTTATTCTCGTAAAATTATGACTTCATTCTCGTAATATTATGACTTTCTTTTTGGATAATTGTGACTTCATTTTTGTAATGCTACGCCTTTATTCTCGTAACGTTACAACCTTTTCTTCCTTCAGTGTGGCCCTAATACTCCGTCGTAAGAACAACAGTCAACTACAATTAAAATCAAATGACCTAGAGAGAAACAGAGGGATATGTGCTTTTTCCATCGACTCAGGGGACAGGACTGTAACATTAGTCTGACTGACCGCTGGCATCAAAATGCAGTTAACGCCAGTTACAGTGTGCGTGCGCATGAGCGCGACACCAGCTCTGACAGAGGCAGCGGGAACTGATTAAATCACTAGCACTAGCTAGCCAAGCTGTTAACATAACATTGCATTTTTGGATGATTACCACTGATAATATATATGATAAATAAATAAATACAGAAATTCAAGCTCTCTTGTGGGACATTTTAAGCACTCTTGGGGGCCCTCTGGTGGCCACGGGGGCCCTAATCAGCCACTTAGTTCACTTACGCGTCGGGCCGGCTCTGAAACAACAGCATACCCAGCATGCTTTATCATTTCTTGATGCTGTAAATATTGTATCATTATAGTATCATAGCTAGTAAACCTATTATCCCAGCAAGGACTGTATTCTTTCCCTAAAACGTTTTTACAAAAGAAAGCCAGTTCAAGGAGAATGTTACTCAAAAGTCTGAATATCAGGAAATAAAGGGCTTTATATTTGACATTTATACATTTTATGCATTACAAATTTCAAACCAGTCTCACAGCATTGATAGATGATTCATAGATTATGTAAAAATGACACACACTAAGAGTTAACAAATAATAACAGAAACATTATTGTCAAAAAAGTTAACACAAATACAGCATCACACCCAGCCTGTTCATTCTTGTCTATTAAGAAAAAGAGATTAAAGAGAGAGAAACTGCATGGCTGATTGTGGGCTGGTAGCAGACCATTCAACAACCAGACAAGAGCGCGGGTGTGTTCTAGTTGAAGGAGGGGCTGTCAGGCCTCACCAACCATCTCTATTCAGATGGGACAACTCTCTGCCGCAGAATGTGAGGAGGGCATCTGCCAGGTTTAGGACTTTGGGAAAAAATTGCCATTGCCAGTGGTACATGAGGTTTGTGTTCCTTGTGCATGGATCCTTGTACCAGTAATGCTCTTCCCTCATCTCCTTATTTTTCAAAGTGGCTACATGCATATAAATTAGTGTATGGGGTATTTCAGTGGAATCAGTACTATTGTATGTACAAAGTAAATATATTGTAAAATATTTTATCTGCATGTAATGAAATGTTTCACTGAGAGAAAAGGGGTTATGGTTACAAACCTTAACCTAATACCCTACTCCTAACCTAATAACCCTAATCTATACTGGGATCACATTCTCTTCACTCTATAACTGTTTATTTTGAATTTATTTCCCAACCTTGTGTAGTTGTTTGGTCCAAACATATGCTTTCTGGATCTTCTCCAGACCACCCTCTGTCACCAGCCTGGGGTTCTTTGAATCCCTTAGTTATGATAAAAACTAAAAACTGTCACATTTTGACAGAATAGTCATAGTGCTAAAATATGGTATAGTATGGCACTGTAACACATCTTTTCTTACTCATATAATATAGTACTGTATAGTACTAGTATAGTACTATTACTACTATACTAATATTACTAATATTACTATTACTAATATAGTAATATAGATACTGAGATACAATTCACTCTAGCACAGTAATAAACCCATTCTTATTTATATACCACAGAAATATTGAGATGTACACTGCTGTGTTGTAAGAAACCTATTCTTTTTCAGCATTCTCACTTTTGACGATTGATCTGTTGGGTTCAGATTGGACTAGATTGACTGCCCAGTCTTTCTCACTGAAAGGCTGTGCTTGATAACGTGGTCAATAACCATGACGACACCACATTATTAAAACATTAAAACGTTACTATTTTTTCTACTCCCTTTACTTCGCAATCACCCATCTGATCCTCTAATCCTCTAATGACCTCTAGACCTCTCCTTCGCACTGACCTTTACCCTCACCATTGGTTTCAAACTCAGTCAATTACTGCAAACGGTGGCTCAGAAGTGACCTCTTTTACAAATCAATAAGGACTGATTGCTGATTGAATGATTGTGGACAAACGCGCTGCACATGTTCAGAAAAGGTATATATTCACTGGAGTATTTCATATGGACTGTGATTAAGTGGTTTCAGAATGGACTTTTTGAGAGGTTCATGTTGAATGTTTTGCAAAATTGCTCATTTCTATGCTGCATCTGAGACAAATGAGAAATGAGGGTGTTTTGTAAAAAAAGAAATACAGCTATATACATTTGGTCAAGATGCAAATCAGGTTGACTCCACTTTCATTAAAACTATTAAATCAACTGAAAAAATAATTGTAAAACATGGAGCATCTTCATAGTCCTTGTGTCATACCTTTAATTACCAATGAGGTTCCATGGTGTAGAGGTTATCACGCCTGCTTTACATGCAGAGGGTCCTGGGTTCGGTCCCCAGTGGAACCACACATACAGATTGAATGTGTATAACTCCATATGAGAAATTTATTAAAGCAAACAGTCAGCAGCACAGACTACACTGCCCTTCATCTTCTGTTTTGTATTAATAAGTTTTTACCTTTTCTTTTAATGACTTTTAGTCTTATTATTTTTTACAGTTACTTTTAATTACTTTTAATTATTTTAGTTATATGCATGTATGTAGAAATGTATACAGCAGATTATATGTGAATTTAAAAGGATGTTGTTTGGCTTGTGAAGACGGATTATGTCACTGTACATCAGAAAGTAGATGTTGTGCAAGTATCTACAAGAGCAGAATCACTATGAGTCATCAGTCATATTTCAGATACAGGGAATGGGCAGTCTGAATGGACAAGACCATTACCCTCTGTACCTTTTCTAAAAAGAGTAGAAGTGATAGTTACAGAAATACTGGTGTCAAGGAAGTCAACTTGCATACTGCTCGGCTGATGAATAAGAGGTGTCCCTGGCCATTCACATACAGCATAACAGATATATCGTATCTAATATATCATATCATTTTAATATATCACATACATCAGAGCTCATTCAACCACAGTATTTCTACAAATGACAAAACAGCCATAAATATAAACAAAATGGTGTTTGGTAAAGAAGGATTATTTTTATTATTTTGAATATATTGTTGCACTTCTGTGAATAATAAGAATCTTTAAACAAAAACATTTTTCTTCGTCAGATTTAAATGAGCTGTATTAAGTCTAAAATCTGTAGGGAGCTTAGCATGACCCTTGGAGAAGAAAGTATTTCGGGGGCAGAAAGCCCTCCTCATGTGGTATGGTTTGAGCAGTGAAACTGCATCAAGGCTTGAAGAGCTGTATCTGCACCAAGATGCTCTAATTCAGGGGGACTGTGGAAATCTTTTGTCTTTCTAAGTTTACTTGACAATGATGCAATGAGAGGCCTTGAGACAAAGTCAACAAAATTTGAAGATGGGCTATTTAACATTGCAAAGACTCTCTCTGTTATGACAGATTGTGAATGTACATCACTGAGTAATGTGTGTGCATAAAATTCCTCACAACTTCAGACTCTCTTGAACGTGGAACATTCTGGGCATAACAATGAAGTCACCACCTTCATCTCCAGGTTTTACAGCAAATATTTTTGTGTCTACACAATTTCTAAAATGAGAGGTGATATTCTGGGACAAACAAAACAAAATTGTATTACAATGATAACCTGAGGGCAAACACAAAACACAAAAAAGGGGGAAAAAAAAGTCCCCACAGTGAACAACAAACATTGTTTACACATCCCAACTGATATCATTCCGTGTTTTGGGTCTGTTCACCCATCTTTCTGACTCAGTGCAGGGTTTAGTAATACACCCACATAAAGGGATGTTTTGTGTATGTTGTCTGTGCTGGTGACACATGCAGACACACACACACACACAGCCTCCATGAAAAGATTTCTTTATTTAAGCCCAGTACACATTATCAGCCACCACTGTGAAAAATACCAAAATGAGGACATTAGGACTGCTATTCTCCTAAGGATGTCCTTCCAAACTGTGTTTTAGATTCCGCTATTTTTATAAGTGCCTGCTGTTCAATAAATTAACAATGTGGCATCTGAAGAAAACGAATTAAAAAAAAGAACTCAGATAAATAAATAGATAGATAGATAGATAGATAAATAGATAGCAGGGCTGTAGTGCTCGAGTCCGGTCTTGGACTCGAGTCAGGATTTGAGATGTTTTTTTCTATTGTGTCAGACTCATTGGTATTTGCACTCGGACTTGTCTTGGTCTTGGCCATTGGTCTTGACCAAGTCCAGCTGCTTTTAAAAATATATATATGTTGTTTTTTTGTCAGGTAACTCCTACTTCAAAACAAAATCATTGATTAAGCGAGCTTGTTCAGAAAATGGGCATTGGTTTAATTAATTCAAAATCCATCTCAAACAGGTATTGACATTGGCCGCTGGTAACTAATCGTATGCCTGCCAAAACTCATCTCCGTGCGTGATGCATCCATGCTTATCATTTTCATAGAAGATATACTGTGTCTCTAGCATCACACAAAAATTATAAACAGGTAAGTAAGTGGTCTCGAAGGGGGTTCTTTCTCGGTCTTGACTCTGTCCAGTGGCAGAGCCAGAAATTAATTTTCGGACGGGCCTCGGCAAAAGTGAGTGGGCACGACTTTTGCTCACGGTCCATCACTAGCCTACACATTCTTTATAACCTACTGCTGAACTGAATGACAGGTCGGACACCCTGTATTGCAACTGTAGTGTAGCCTACTCAGTAACCAGGCCTGTCCAATTTTCCTCTTTCCGTTCTTTGTTTGCACTGAAACGGAATATGTAGTAAACCACAAAATACCGCCGCATTTTTATTCATCCAGCACACTTTAACCAGAAGTAGCGTAAAACGCATGCCCTGTCACAACAAACATACAATATAATGCTGTCACAACACTAGCTGGGTTTCCAACCAACTATTTAATGCAAATTAAAGCTTAAACTTTGCATCAAATCTTTTAAATCGCATAAGAAATTGATTTGCTGGAAAGAGGTGATTAGCATAGGGTAAAATGATACTGGTGATGGAAACAGGTTTAGTCGCATCAACAAGGGGTTTGGTGCGATTTTATCACGTGCTTCCATTAAAGTTGCCCTAGACAAGTTTTAAACTGTTCACAACTCCTCCCGTGATGAGGACAGTGTAGCCTGCATTTTTAATCCTTATAACACAGCTGATGGAAATGCGCACAGACATTTCTTTAGCCGAATTTTCATGAATACACTTAAAATATGCGAATGTATTGGGTGGAAAACCAGCTGCTATCTCCTGTTGAAGGTTTACATCGCTGGAACTACAAAGTCAAAACCAAACTAGTTAATTGGCTAATACAGATGTCAGTCAAACCCGTCAAGCACTATACAAATAAAAAACTAGAACAAATTTTTTTTTTATTTCAGGAGCGTTTGTGATGATATTTCAGTTATATTATCAACCAATTTAAGAAACAGTAGCGTATAACTCGGGGGGCCTATGTATCTTTTGGGTGGGCCTAGGCCGGTCAGGCCTGCTGCAGTATCTGTCTGCAGAGCCGCAGTTTTACACCAGCAGTTTCAGACCAGCAGTTTCAGGCCAGTGGCATTCAGTGCATGCGATAATTTTCGTTATTTCGTGATAATGACATAAATAAGTCGAGATCTCGAGAAAACAAAGAAAAATTTATCATTATCACAAGAAGACAGAATATAAACTAGTAAATTCATGGCTTCTTAGGCGTTCCATACATTCACAGGGTAAATATTACACAAACTATAACTAATGTGATAGCTGAAATAATTATCAGCACAAAATATCGCTGAATTATCCCTGAATTTAACCTCAAGCTTGATACTGGGCTTTAATAATACGTGGGCTTTATGTGTACACTTACACTACATGTGCAGGAATACAACTTTACTTCAAACAGGCTTAAACTGAGCATAATATTATTTTATTGGAACCACCAAAACAATTACACAAACAAGAATACAACCACATTGACATTTACCTTAAAAAATCTCTCAAAGAACAGAAGCTTAAAGTTTGGTTATATTATTATTAGTAGTATCTATCACTATTTTGGAAGAAGCACAAAAAAAAAAACAAAAAACAATTACACAAGCAGGAAGACAACTTCTGTGCATGGCGACACATAGCCTACAACCAGCACAAATGATCGTTGTCTACATGGCACAATTGTGCGAATTAGTAGGTTCACACGATGTCCTACTGTCCTACTGTGTTCAATGCCACTGGCCTGAAACCGCTGGCGTGAAACTGCAGCTCTGCAGTCAGACGCTTCTCCAGGCTTGTCTGTTGGCTACACGCCTGACTCTGTCTCACTCATTTGGACTCGGTCTTGACTGTGACTCAAACCTCTTTGGACTTGGCCTTGAAACAGTCCTGACTAGTTCTGGTCTTGGACTCGACAAAGGTCGTCTTGACAACAGTTCTGATAGACAGATATATATAAAGCACTGGACCTCAAAGCACAATACATAGAATAAAGATAAAACAGTGAGATTCAGTAACACAGTCCATCTGAGTATGTAAGAGTGCTTGAAATCAAGAAAGAAAATGATTTGCATTATAATGGGAAGTGATGATGATAAAACGGAACTGTGAGCAGTCTGTATGTTTGTAGCCAGCGTACTAGTGGTAGAGATTAATTTTTTTTTTTTTTTTTTGTGAAATCCACTCATTTGGAGGGCAGACGGACTCGTCTTAACAGCTGAATGGAAAATAATTGTACATGTGTGCATGTGCAGAGTGCAAACTGACACGTTGCCAGTGTAGACACAGAACACAAAACGGAAGATTCCCCCAAAGACCTGAATTAAGGAACAGGGGAGCGGGGGTGGGAACATCTACAGATCGACCAAATGGAAAGAAACAGATGGGAAGAGGGAAAGAAAGAAGGCACACACACAGAACAGTGATTGATGGCAACTGTTGTGATTTTTTTTCTTAATGTCATTTGACTGTTCAGTGCATGCACCTGATTCATTTTCTAATGCAGACACAGCAGTCTACCCCACCTCTCCTGCCCTTTTCCACTCACCTCCAGTCTACCCCACCTCTCCTGCCCTTTTCTACTCACCTCCAGTCTACCCCACCTCTCCTGCCCTTTTCTACTCACCTCCAGTCTACCCCACCTCTCCTGCCCTTTTCCACTCACCTCCAGTCTACCCCACCTCTCCTGCCCTTTTCCACTCACCTCCAGTCTACCCCACCTCTCCTGCCCTTTTCTACTCACCTCCAGTCTACCCCACCTCTCCTGCCCTTTTCCACTCACCTCCAGTCTACCCCACCTCTCCTGCCCTTTTCCATTCACCTCCAGTCTACCCCACCTCTCCTGCCCTTTTCCACTCACCTCCAGTCTACCCCACCTCTCCTGCCCTTTTCCACTCACCTCCAGTCTACCCCACCTCTCCTGCCCTTTTCTACTCACCTCCAGTCTACCCCACCTCTCCTGCCCTTTTCCACTCACCTCCAGTCTACCCCACCTCTCCTGCCCTTTTCTACTCACCTCCAGTCTACCCCACCTCTCCTGCCCTTTTCCACTCACCTCCAGTCTACCCCACCTCTCCTGCCCTTTTCTACTCACCTCTAGTCTACCCCACCTCTCCTGCCCTTTTCTACTCACCTCTAGTCTACCCCACCTCTGCTGCCCTTTTCTACTCACCTCCAGTCTACCCCACCTCTCCTGCCCTTTTCCACTCACCTCCAGTCTACCCCACCTCTCCTGCCCTTTTCTACTCACCTCCAGCTGTCAGGTTTGTCTTCTCCTTGTCTATCTGCTCAAAACCGCTCTTTTCACATTGTAAAAATCCAGAGAACAAAAATTAGAGAAGCACTTCCTCTCTGTTAGTTTAGCTAATGTCAGGAGCTAATGCACATGCTTTCCAAACACCTGTGAGATTTTTTTCCCCTTCAGAAACCTGTGCCCTCTCCCCAAATTGTAATTTCCACTTCACCCAATCTCTTTTCTGCCAGCAGCAGCTAGAGCTAGGACAAGAAGCAGAGCAGTACAGTTTTCAACAGTAGAGAGGGGACAGACAAGGAGCTTTTTGAATTGATGGAAAAGTGGATCCCCCCCCCCCCCAAGATGGCAAAGAAAGTGGTGCTTTTGAAAGAAATTAAGTTGTTGCTCCCAGAATTGGTACTTTCTGATAAAATGAAGAAGGACATAGTGACTTTTGGAGAACAAAGAGAGGGAGATTGTGGTCTCTTAGGAGATAGAGTGAAGGAGACGAAACAGGGAGTAGGTGGCGGTGATAGGGGACAGAAAAGAGAGAGGAAGAAGTGGTGATTTAAGAAACTGGAAGAGGTGGTCATTGAAGAAGCTGGAGAGGGAGGTGATGGTTTCTAAGGAGAGGACAAATGCACATGGCATTTGCATCAGGCTTTGTGGGGAACTGTGGTGTAAATGCATCATACTCTCCACTTGCATGGACCCAAGTCATTATTTCAATTCATGCATAGGTAGAATAGCACATCTGCTCACACTCTTGATCCAGCAGTGGTACTGTGTGGTGAGTTCCTTGATCAAAGGGGGGGGGGGTGTTAAATCTATAAGGTCTGGAGGAGAGAGAGGGAGAGAGAGAGAGAGAGAGAGAGAGAGAGAGAGAGAGAGAGAGAGAGAGAGAGAGCATCTTACAGTACCTCAGACTGTGTGCATCTCATAAATCATTCTTTTCACGTGTTTCGGAGTCTTTACATTTTGCTTATGTTATAGTTTCCATTTTAAAGTATGACTCAACCTTCTCTAATTAATGTCTCCAGAGTCTCTGAATCTTAGGCTGCAGGTCATGGCATCCATTTGAAGTGGCTTCTCAACAACTGGCATCTCACTCTCTCTATCTATCCCCCTCTCTCCTTTTCCCTTCCCCTCCTTCCTCCCTCCCTCTGGCTCTTAAATTGCTTTTAGCCATATTCAGCAAGGGTCAGAAGCAAAAATATAGCAAATCACACCACTTTGATCCATTGAAAGCATTTACAAATCGCATGGGTGATATAACTGAGTAGAAAAAAAAATTTCACAGTCAGTTTGAAGAGTAGATAGTAGACTGCTGAGAGGGGCTGCCAGCGTGCTGCATTAGACATTTAATTTCAGTGAGTACCCACTCAACACAACCAACGACAGAACCAATTAGACCATAGGCAGAGCTGTTAAATCGTCCTTTTGTAAACAGAAGAGTCACCAAGGTGTCACCGAGCTCATAACCTTAGTATAAAACATATGCAGCTGACTGGAGATAATGTTCTGTGTAATTAAAGTCAGAGGAGAAGCTAAACTGACATGGGTGAAAGTGGGGACTGTGGCAATGTCGCGGCTAGGGCCAGGGGAGTGTGTTGTCAAAACCAACAGACAAAACAGAATGATATTTAACACTAAGACCCTGTGTCTACAGCAGTGACCCAGTAGTAATGCTTTTAAAACTTTACATTAGCGATGTACGCCAGGGCATCAGCATTAAATAACACACCTCATTAGTGCTCCTCTTTAACACATTTGTCACAAACTGAGAGGAGACTGGATTCAAGTGCAGGCAATCTTTATTAAAATCCAAATTCCAGTCAATAAACAGACAGGGTCTGGAACACAATACACTGGCGACTGGGGCTAAGCAAGATCAAACTCAAGAGTAAGCTAAGGTCTACACATAGGGGGGCTAATGGTTAGAACAGAGCTAAATGGAGGAACAGGGCTAACAAGGCCAAACAGAGGAACAGGGCTAAAAGGACAACCAGGAGCAGCAGGAACAGCTTAAAACTGACAACAAGGGTAAGACTTCACAAGGCTACGTAGGAGAACACAGGGGTATATATACACAGACACTATGAGGGAACAAACTGGGGACAGATGTGCACAGTGATTCACTGACGAAGTGGTCAGCCAATCAGATCCAACTTGGCTCTGATTGGCCAGGAGACAGGCAGGTAGAGACAGAGACCTGACTGCATCTCATCTTGTTTGGAGCAATCTTACCCTCAACAAGGGCCCCTGAATGGAGAACTCTTCGCAATACTATCAATATGAGATAATATTAATTCAGTGGCTAACAGGCTACATGGACAGAGTGGGACAAAAAAAAACAAAACAATCTAGCTCGAATCTCCTGCAGACCAGCTCAGGTTAATAGGCTGTGTCACACCCAAATCATGAAGCAGCATTTGGGAAATGTGCATCAAATATATTTCATTTATTTACAAATAAACAGCTACTGCAAACATAATTATCACTATAGTGAATGGTTGAAAAAGCTGGTCTTAAATTCTAAAATTTTACCTGTACGAAGCTACACAAATGCAGACCGCACACACAATTCCATCTCATACACACAGCAAAAATCTTAATCAGTATACACAAGCTCAGATTTACTATACTTAACCTCACAAAGCCAATTATATTCCATGTGACAAGTTCAAATATTCTGCTTTCTTATCAAAGGTCCCAAAGTGGACTCGAACTCAAACTAGCATGATTTTAAAAGAAGCCACTTTGGTCCAGACACTGATCTGATGTACTGTACTGTACCCTTTAACTGAACGCTGTGTATGATTTGAACATGTTCTGTCTCCAGTCCTCTCTCTGCTGCCTCATTTATTTCTGTCTCTTTCTGCATGATTAATACAGCAGTAAGTGGCAGCGTTACCCTTCTCTGTGGGAAATCTTTCGCAAATTCGGTCACGATTAAAAAAAAAAGGAAGAAAGAAAAAAAAAACAAA
This sequence comes from Chanos chanos, assembly GCF_902362185.1. Lineage (NCBI taxonomy): Eukaryota > Metazoa > Chordata > Actinopteri > Gonorynchiformes > Chanidae > Chanos > Chanos chanos. The sequence goes on along the minus strand of NC_044499.1, from coordinate 32,951,590 downwards.
AAAGGAAAAACTCTTGTTTAATTTACATGCTAATTCGTGTGGTATTGAATTGTTCCCCCACACCACACATTTGCATGGCAGTTTCTAGCATAATTATCACTTAGTTTTCATCGCACCAGTAGTACTGTGCATGCTCTCACTGCCCTGTCCTATCATCACCCCAGTTCTGAACCTGTGAACTCACTAGATCAACTCTGTTTGTCATTAGCATCTTTCTGCGACAGACTAATCCTCCTCAACAGCAGGATTTTTGGCCCCTAGTCTCCATCACAGAGCATGTGGGTAATTTTAGAACATTTGGCTGCATCAGTTTTTAGAGACCCACATTTTTTTTTTCTTTAAAAAAAAAAAAAAAAACCAGGGGAAAGCTTTTTTCCTTTAAAAAAAATAAAAAAAGCTTTCCCCTAAACCTTTTCTCTGTTTTAGAAGTAATTTTCAGTTTCTCAGTTTTGAGAATTGAACCAGCATATGTTTGCTTGGCAAACATAGATTGTGAGAAATGGAATCATGATGGATTTACAGCGGAACCCCCACCCCACCTCCCCCAGTACACAAACATACACACACGCACACACACACACACACAAAGGAAAAAATTCGCATTGGACAATGGAGTCACATTTATTTCTCATTTGAAAATATTCATGAAAATTACTGTTTTGCTTAGGGAGTGAATATTTTACTAGTGAATAGTGGCCACTGATAAATACTCACCTTATCTATTGTGGTTATATTTGTAGAGGTAGACCAGTATGTGCACAGAGTTTAACTCTGTA